>NC_033802.1:65474721-65493078 GCF_001876935.1 Asparagus officinalis
ATAACACATTTTATCCCATATGATATCATACCAAGGCACCCTTTGAACAGGTGAGGAGAGGGCATGATATAAAGCTGAAACCTGTACATTTGAATTTCTGGAACAGGTTCGCAGAAGTTGTAATAGATTTTGAGCTCCTCCACAAAACTGAATTGCTTTAACTGAGATATCTATCCTTGACCCTCCAAAATCAAATATCCTTTTGATACCCTATATATTAATACATGCAATATATATATTAGAACCACTATGCTAAATTTTTAAGCGAAAAGTCGTGAGTGTACAGAATCCATACTCCATGATAATGGCCATTAACCTTTTCCACTATTTCACACTATTTTATTGGTGACACGATAACAAAGGAAAACTAACAATTGGGAGAAAGAAAGAAATAGATTATTTCCTAGACAAACTAATGTCAGCAGTAGCACAAATAACGGATGCCCACTATGAAAAGGCATCAAAAATTTTCAACCCGTTCTTTCTCATGGTAACTATTAATTCATAGCCTTTAATCGTCTCAAAACACGAGCTCAAATGTCTCATCATGAAAAGGAAAAAAAAAAAGACCACTCAACCAAAGTTTTCTACGCTTTCATTATTGTGCTAGAATCACCCATCAATTTCATTAGCCATATCCATCTAGCTAAGCTTCTTGCATATATAGGGGGCCGAAAAAAAAAAAAAAACTTTATTTGTTGCAGCTTCACTCCTTAATTGATGTCCACACTCTCATCTACTGGCTGGTGGTTGACCTAATTATTAACTCCACCCTAATCAGCTTTAATTAGTTGATAATCACGCGCATTTTTCGCTCTAGATATAATCCTCACCAGAACCTTAATTAATTTCTTGTTTAAAATTAGTTCACTTTTCCCATTCAAGGGTGTTGCTTGCCATCCAATTATATGCTTAACTTGATTCCCTTGCCTCCCTCACACATAGAAACAAACAGATTAATGCACGTACTTTGTACCTAATCGCTTGTATCGGCCGAAACAAATCCATGGTACGTTGGTACCACCAACCCTCTTGCTTCTTGAATTTTAATTATTATTTTTTTTTCCAGATCCAAACCGGTACTTCATTAACATTTTACGTAGTACTTTCTGGCCATAAGCCACATTATGCGTAGTACTAGGAGTAGGGATAAAGGGCTCTCAAGTGCTCGGAAACCTCCTTCCCTTTTCCTTTTAAAATATTCCTTTTATTATTATACGTATTGTTTGTTTTGCTTTATCTTGCTTTCCCCCTTGGAGGGCGGGCAAAAAGTGAAAGGATCAATATTATCTCATATTTGTTGGATCAGATGCCACGAGGCAAATTGAAGAACCCCACCACCCCCACCCCCACCCCTACCCACACAAGACTTAACTTTAGGGCATGTTTGGCTATTTCCAGAAAAAAAAACGGAAATGGAAAACCCTCTTTGAAAATGATTTCAACACATATCAAGAGGTTTCCCAGTTTTCTTTTATTTTGTTTGTTTCGCAAAGAAACCTCCCCTTTTCACTGTCAAGTCACAAAAAACAAAAAAAACAAAAAAAATCTTCATAATAACGGTGCTTTTGATTTCCATTTCTTTAGTTTGTTTGACAAGAAGAAAAAGAAAAAGAGAAATGCCCCATTAAAAAAGAAATTTATTCATCATGATACTCTCCAATAGTGCATTTATTAATTAAAAACTCATTGATGTGACATTTCCAAGTGTTTTCACAGATTTTTGTTGTTAAAATACATTTCTTGAAATGTGATATGACATCCTAGGTGGCATCCCCATTTCCTTAAATAAAAAAATGAAACAAACATGTGAAATAAAAATGTGTTGAAACCAAAAGCTGATGTGGATGGAGAGATTTCCTCAAAGGTGACATGGCGGCCAGTTTTCTTTTTTTTTTGGCAAACAAACAACCCCTACTCGAACACGCATGTATCTTTCTGCCCAACTCATATACGCCTGTTTTTATGCATAATTAAAGCTTACGTTAGTGTCATATGAAGTGGTGAAGCTTAGATTAATGTATTTATATCTAAATTTTCTTGTTTGTATATTAATCCAAAATAGACATTTCCGAATTGCTGAATGCTGAATGGACATGAACAATTTCTCTTGCTAGATGCGTTATTATTATAGTTAACTAGTTACTTTTGCTTTGCTTTCACCTACTAGACGGTCCAACTATTCACACTCCCTAATAGTAACTTTGGGGGTCTGTGAGGACTAAATTGCCCTTCTCCCAAACCAAACCAGGCCAAGACCAAAATGGCATTTTCGGCAATCCAACTCCCAAAGTTACAGTTTGGGAGTGGATATAGCAAACATGCTACCTAGATGCGTCCTTCTTGAAGTTAGGTAGTGACATTAATTTCAAAGAATACCCTGAATAGTTAATGGTGTTGTAGGCTGTCTAAAAATCACAATGGATAGCTAATCCCTATCAAGCCCTGATAAATGGAAGTTACAATCAGACGACTTTCTAATCACTGCATCCGCAACTCTGCAACCGCTATAAACACGGCCTCATCTCTGAGATGATTGATCTTGATGGCTGCGACAACAGCATGACTAATATTATATTAGCAACTATTAGAGATGCTGATGAGCAGTGTAATGATTTCAGAAATAAAAGGTTGGACTTAGTTGGTGAGTCGCTTGGTAGAGAGCTGTGGGCAAATATCCATCTTCAAAACACTATGGATGTTGATTCCCGTCAAGCTCTCACAACGAAAGCTACAATCAAATAGCTTTCGGGTCGACAGTCGGAAGGGGCAAATAGGAGACTTTTCACACAGATCGAGAAGAGTTACAATTTGACGACGCTTCCGATAGCTGATGAAAACCCTATTCAGTGGCCTTCACGATCGTTGGTGAGAGTTACAATCTGACGACTCTCATATCTTATAACAGGCAAAGACCAATAAACAATGGCCTTTGCAATGTCATGGTAGACGAGGTTACAAGTCAACAACCTCTATCAAACGTAGAAGTTTAATTCTGCGTTTCTCAAATTCGAAACGCACACAACTTGTGCGTTCTCCAGCGAATGTCTAACTCTGCAACGCAGAGTTCAAGCACCAAACGCACACATAACGTGCGTTCTTCAATAGGTTCAACTACGTGTCCCAAACTCTGGACGCAGAGTTAAATTTCAACGCACCAACGGCCCGTGTGTCTCAAATCTCTAACAGAGATTTAACTCTGCGTCTCAAGTCTTGGACGCAGAGTTAAAGCCCAGAACGCCAACTGAGGCGTTTTGACTTGTTCAAACGCAAGCCGAACGGCCTCAAAGCCGTTATCCCACGTTCTGAGGGATTCTCGCCCACAAAGGAGCGGAAATAGGGGTTGGTTACACCCCACATCACCCTATAAATAACCAACTTACTCAACTGAGTAAGGGGTTGGTCGGTTGATCGATTTTCTGATATCAAAACCGCATAAGGTTTAGGTGAGCTGGCATCAAAACCGCCTAAGGTCATCAAATCTCAGCAGTTTAACGAAGAAGAAGATCTTTTGGAAATCAAAGAACTGATCAACGATCAGTTAATCGAATCCCGAGGGATCCCTTCATCAACAACCTAGTCCACTTGGCAATTAACCGAATCTTCGGTTCCAACAACTCTGTTATAGAGTTTTAACTCACTCTGAGTTTATTTCTGAAACTCATTTTAAGAGTTCGTGATTAAGTTTGCAACCCAACTTAATCTCATCAAACCAAACAGTCGGTTTTCAACAACTCTTGTCAGAGTTCTTAACTCGTTCAGAGTTCTTTACACTCGTTAAGAGTTCTAAACCGAAGTCAGCAAGCACTTCAATTATTCCAGTGAAGAAGGACGGTCGGATCGTCAACGGAGAGCAAGTTCGACGAGATCAATCGAAGGAGGCACTCCATCGCTACCAAGAAGAACCTAGTTTTAAACAAAGGGGAAAACCAAATTCGTTTTCCTCTCTTTTGTAATCGGAATCCAAATTGTAATCGATTATTGAGAGAATACAAGTCAAATTTTCTTTCATTGTCTTTTTACCACAAATTTCCAACAAACAAAAGATGGCGACTCTGATGGGGACTAGCTTCTCTGACGAGGAAGTGGTGGCGCAATCCGACGTTCACCTTACGGGAACCACCGTCGAAACTCTCGTCGTAGAGTTCGACCAAGCCAAGTATGAGGAGGTCCTCTCCTCTGGGTCCCTTAGCCCAAAAGCTAGGCGTGATACCCACAGGACCTCTACGGAGGTCAACACTACTGCTGAGATGCCAAAGAAAGCCCTCTCCTTTGGCCAAGACCTTAAACTCGCTCTGCGAGTTGAAGACTCCTCCCCCGTATCACTACGGCACATAATAGGTCAAAAGAGACCTATGTCGGAGGAAAATCCAACCAACGCCGACGATGCCGCGGCCAAGGCCTTGAAACAGGCTAAGAAAAATGCTGCTCGACGAAGGAGAAGATCCTTACGGCGAGCATACTTGCGGAACAGCCAAGCTACTGCCCAACGCAAAGACTGCGTTTCTGAGCCTGTGCCCGAACTGTGCGTTTCTGCTCCAGAACGCACACTTCGTGGCAATGAACCCGACTATGAGCCTCGGGTTATTCAACTCAAACGCGACCCTCAGTGGCGCGTTGTTCAACATAGACGCACACCTCAAAAGTGCGTCCCAAAACGTGACCTCCAAAGGCACGTTCAATCATTCAAACGCACGCCACAACCGTGCGTTCAGTCAAAACAAGACCCTCAAGGGTCTGTTCAAATAACTAAACGCACACCACAAGTGTGCGTTCAATCAAAACCCGACCCTCAGGGGTCTGGGTCATCAACCAAACGCACATCACAAGTGTGCGTTCAAACAAAGGACGACCCTCAGGGGTCTGTTTCAGCATCCAAATGCACATCACAAGTGTGCGTTCAAACAAAGAACGACCCTCAGGAGTCTGTTTCAACAACCAAACGCACATCACAAGAGTGCGTTCAAACAAAGAACGACCCTCATGGGTCTGTTTCAAAACGCACGCCTCAAGTGTGCGTTCAACCAAAACAAGACCCGCAGGGGTCTGTTTCAACATCAAAACGCACACCACAAGTGTGCGTTCAATCAGGACAAGATCCACAAGGATCTAGGCCATCAGTCAAACACAGGCCTCGGCCTCGTGTTTTTAAACCTAAACGCGACTCTCGTGTTTCTTCTCAAGAACATGACACGGTCCGTCAGGTTCAAAAGGGACAACATGGATTTGAGATTCATGTTCAACCCATCCAAGGGCAGGGGGTTCCATCCCCACCTTCACAAGATCTTCCCCAGGTCTCCGACTTGCGTGAATTGCTGTCAAGAGGAAGGCCAACACAGCAAGTAGCCCATTCATGCCAGTGTGAACGGCTCATTTCTGCTGTTCTCTCCGAATGCAGTTGTTGCTCATCGACGCCTAGGCAATCGGTGTTTAATAGGTTGACGAATGCCTCCCAAACGACAACGTCGCCAGAAGAAGACCTCTGAAATCGACTATCCCGAGGTTACTATCAACATGATCGGCAGAGGAAGAGCCTCACATTCCGATTCTGACGAGTCACAAAGAAGTCATTCCCCAACTGTTAGGGAAATTTGTGACCAGTTCGAAGGAGTATATCAGCATACCCGGACTCGGACAGGAGCTATTCGCCCGGTTGACTATCAAAAGTTAGCCAAAGGGATTACCACAAGTGATGAGCATTCAGCAATAGCTGAATCTCAATCTTCGAGCTCGGTCGGACCACAAGAGGTATCTGCTTATATGGCGGGAAATCCCGAGGACATAGCCAAAAGAGTGGACAAACATCACGTCATGCTCCAGGCGCAACAGGAGACACTTCTCCAATTGAAGGACATGATGGCCCAACTTATTGCTGAAAAAGGCCACAAACCTGAATCTTCCCGGAGGACAACCTCCAAAGGAAAACAGAAAGCGACCGAACATTCGGATCGTGAGACTCACAACCTGGAATCCTCTTCTGAAGGTGAGAAGGAGGTGGAAAAAGAATTGCATCCTCAATCCACTAAAATGGATGAACTGGAAGCTCGCCTCAATGCAATCGCCAACAGAAGTGAGCTCCGTGAGGAAGGAGTGGTGAGACCTTATCCCGCTGAATGGGATATAGCTCCATACCCACCGAAGTTCAAAGCTCCAACCTTGCAACCGTTCGATGGCACAGGATCGCCAAATCAACACATCTACTATTTCAAATCTCAAACTGGAGATGTGGTGGCGAACGATGCCATCCTGACACGCTTGTTCATTGGCACTCTTAAAGGAGTAGCCTTTGAATGGTTTATGAAACTGCCTGCTGGATCTATTCAGAAATGGGTAGATTTGGAAAGGCTTTTCTTGGCTAGGTTCTTCGAGGACGATACGGAAGTTTCTGTCCCAACTCTTCTCGCCACCAAACAGAGGAAAGGAGAGTCTATCAAGACCTATGTAGAGAGGTTCCGTAGCATGGCATTGTGATGCCCCTCAGGTATGACCCAATCAACCTTGGTTGAAACTTGCAGGCACAACTTGCAGACTCAACTCCTTGCCCAAATGGGAGTAGCGGAGTGTCGCTCTTGGAGGCAATTGGTTTCACAAGGAGAACAAGCTGAAGAGATTGTAGCTCGGGTGAGAGCTGAAGAAGCTGCGCAGCCCAAACAGCAACAGCAACAGCAACAACAACGCAACCAGAACAACGCTCAGCGGTCTAAAGGAAAAGAGACCCTAGCAGCTGACTACTCCCGAGTACCACCGCCCACGAATCAAGGCAAAGCTCCCAATAAGCAAAAAGTGCCCAAGCAGTATTCCTTCAAGGAGGAGCATGTAGACACTTTATTCCAGCTATTGCGGAAGAACAACAAGCTACAGCTTCCTGAAATTAGGAAGCCAGAAGAGGCAGGGAAGATAGATGACCCTAATTACTGCCGTTATCACAGGTTTCTGGGGCATCCTACCAGAAGATGTTACATCTTTAAGGACATCCTTCAGAATTTGGTGGACGCCAAAGTGCTTACTCTGAAACCTGAGCAGAAGACTGTTTCTACCAACATGATAGCAGTCCAGTTTGGTGATTTCCCTCCGGTGACGACCGCAGATGGCGTTGTCCCCATCCACAAAGGAGAAATGTGTCTGAAGAACACTGACTTGTACAGTCAGAAAGATAAAGGGTTGATCCCCCCTCACCACTCCAAAAGGAGAAATCATGTGGGTTCATCCCGATTTAGTAGGAGACCAACAATGGACGAATACCTCGTCCAAGAAGAAAGGAGGCAAGGCTAAGTCTACCAACATGATTAGCCCCTCCATTACTGAGAATGATGATCACCTCAAGACCCTCACAGATTCAGAGGAAGAGAGGATTGCCCTGGCTGCATACCCAGGAGACAACCCTGGTACTCGGTCTGGAAAGGCTTACTTGAAAGACTACAACCAGAATACTCAAGAAGCCGAAGAACAGCCCCAAGACGCTGGGGGTTCTGTCCCCAGAAAGCCAGTTGATAAGGGGACACAAAAAGAACTCCGGTTCAACAGGAATCTCCACCAGGAACCCGGGGAGTCGAGCACCCCCTTCCAATTCAATGTCATGGCACAGTTGGCCAACATACCGGCCAGAATTACGCTATATGAGCTCTTAAGGTTGTCCAAAACCACCAAGGAAGCTCTCATTGAGGCATTGAAGAATACGGAAAGCTTCATCACCCAAGTCACTCCAATTCCCGAAGCTTCTGAAGATCAAACTTGTCGACAATGTCTGCAAGCATCGAGAAGTTTACCCTGCATATCGTTTACTCAAGAAGATATGCAGGTCAAACACCAACACGACAGACCGTTGTACTATACAGGGTATATCGGATCCTCCGAAATCAGTCGTGTGCAAGTTGACCCGGGCTCCGCGCTCAGCATCATGCCTTATAGGGTCATGCAGGTTTTAGGGATTCCTATGCATCGGTTGCACACTACCCAGACCACTATCTTTGGTTTCAACGCCAACAGTACTCGACCCCTAGGGAAGATCAAACTCAGGTGCCAGATCGGAGATCTTAAGTCTGAAGTAGCATGCTACATCATAGATGCCGACACGTCCTACAATCTTTTGCTAGGACGACCATGGATACATGCAAATCGCATTGTCCCATCTACCTTGCATCAGGTCATGAAATACGCCAATGACGAGGGTGAAGTTCGAACCTTGATTGCGGAAAAATACCCTTTCCGAGGAGTGGAGAACTTTCACACTGACTCTGTTTTCTACCTAGAATCTCAAGATGTTGACAGTGGCAATGAAGCGGATGTCGAACCAGATCCTGAGGAAGATTGTCCATGGGAACTGAACTTAGATGTAATGGGTCAAGATGAGAGTAATAATAATGTACCGAGCGAGGGTGAATGGTGCATTAATGAAGATTTTCTTTTGGAGTACTTGCCTGATGTGTCCTCTAAAAATAAATCAGTAGAGAATGATTCTAATGCAGGTACCAACCCATGGCACACAATGTGCACAGAGGCATCACTTACATTGCCAATCGAATCTTTCTTTGCTTCAGATGAAGAAGCAGAAGATGTACAGAAGGCTTTCTTCAAAGTCCCATCCAAAAGGAAAGGGCAGAAGCCGATCTGTTTTGGTAAAGTCAAATCCGAACAACTCAAACGAGGAAGTTCAGAGGAAGACGAAGGAGTTCCCCAATTTCATTATCATGAACCCAATTCTATAGACTTAACGAAACGAATGGGGTATAACTTTAATGAAAAACAGGGTCTGAACTTCGGGAAGGGCAGACGAACCCCAGTCCGAATGTCTCTAGCCCCTGAAGGAAAACCTCAGGATTATTACAATAAAACCGGAAGAGGTTTAGGTTATGTCACAACTCCCTCTGCCTCAGAAAATGAGATCAGTAATTATCTGCGTCAAGATCATTCGTCCGGAACCTCTTCCTGGGAATCCGACGTCAGTGTCGGACCTTTCTTTAAAGGTTTGACTGTGAACATGGTTTCAACTAGTCACCCTGATGAAGATGCAGGGGGTGACGAAGAGTTAATTGAGTCGACTAACGATCCTTGGATCAAACGTCTTAACATCCTGTGGGATATGCGTTTCGAACAACGCGAACCACCCACTGAAGATAAGGTGATCCAGGTCAACATGGGAAATGAGTCTGACCCCAAGCCTATCTTTATAGCTGAAGACCTATCATCATCCGAGAAGGAAGACCTTATATCTCTCATCCGAGAATATATAGATGTCTTCGCTTGGAATTATGAAGATATGCCTGGTCTTGACCCGAAGGTGGCCATGCACCGTCTCAACATCGATCCGGATGTAAAACCCGTTAAACAACAACAACGCAGGTTTCGTCCAGAGATCATGGAATCAATTGAGTCAGAAGTTAAAAAGCTTATAGACTCAGGTTTTGTTAGGGAAGAACAACACCCTGACTGGGTGGCCAACATCGTCCCAGTTCCTAAGAAGAACGGTAAAGTCCGGATATGTATCGATTTCCGCGATCTCAATGCCGCCTGTCCGAAAGATGAATTCCCACTCCCCATCACGGATGTTATGATTGACAACACCTGCGGATATGAAAGGATGTCTTTCATGGACGGATTCTCTGGGTACAATCAGATAAAGATGCACCCGGACGATGAAAAACATACTGCTTTTAGAACACCACTGGGGGTGTATTGCTACACAGTGATGCCCTTCGGCCTGAAAAATGCAGGTGCAACTTATCAACGTGCAATGAACACAATCTTTCACGAACACCTACGAAAGAAGATCGAGTGCTACGTTGATGACATAGCAGTAAAGAGCCAATGTAAAGACGATCATCTTGCAGATCTGAAGACAATGTTCGAAATCATGCGAGCACATCAGCTGAAGATGAACCCGACAAAATCGTTCCTCGGAGTTTCAAGTGGAAAATTCCTGGGATTTATCGTTACTTCCAAGGGAATCTCTCTTGACCCAGAAAAAGTGCGTGCCATCCAAGACATGCCACCTCCGAAGAATCTCAAAGAGCTCAGAGGTTTGCAAGGCAGACTGGCCTACATTCGAAGATTCATATCAAATCTTTCAGGGCGCTGCCAACCTTTCTCTAAGCTCATGAAGAAAGGAATATCCTTTGTTTGGGATGCTGAGTGTCAAAGAGCATTCGAGGAGATTAAAAAATATCTCACTCAACCGCCAGTTCTCGTGGCCCCGATATCAGGAAAACCATTCCTGTTATATGTGAGGGCCATGGATCATTCTCTTGGTGCTTTGTTAGCTCAGAACAATGATCAAGGTCAAGAGCAAGCCATCTATTACCTGAGCAGGACTATGATGGGAGCCGAACATCGGTACAATCCGGTCGAAAAAGAGTGTCTCGCCTTGGTATTCGCAATCCAAAAGATGCGACATTACCTAGTTGGACAGACCATTCAGGTCATCTCTAAGGTAAATCCTTTGAGAGTTCTGATGACAAAACCATCATCTCTAAATTGCCGGCTTGCAAAATGGGCCATTCTCTTGTCGCAATACGACATGCAGTTCATGCCTCAAAAGGCGGTCAAGGGCCAAGCACTGGCAGACTTCTTAGCCGATCATCCAGTATCAGGAGCATCTAAGTTGTACGAGGAATTACCTGACGAGGTTGCTGAAGCTTGCGCTACCCAAGAAGCTACGCAAGTGTGGAAGCTATTCTTCGACGGTGCATCCAGAGCAAATCCTCATGGAGCAATCACTGCGGGAGTAGGAGTAGTGTTAATCTCTCCGAACGGCCACGTAATCCCAAGGGGATTCTCTTTAATCGAACCATGCACCAACAATGTAGCCGAGTATAATGCTCTGCTATTAGGAATGCAATGTGCTGAAGAACTTAATGTTCAGCACCTTGAGGCTTACGGTGATTCTCAGCTCATCGTTAATCAAGTCCGAGGAGAGTACGAAGTACGTCATGAGGATTTGATTCCGTATTACTTCGCGGTGCTAGAGCAAGCTCAAAAGTTTGAAGGCTTCTTTATTGAATATGTGCCAAGAGCTCAGAATGCATATGCTGATGCCTTAGCCTCTTTGGCAACTTCACTAGCCTTGCCACCAGGAGTGGAAGCGACGATCCCGGTCATGGGACGTAAGCTGTGCTTTTCCAAGATCTCCATAGAGGAAAACCCAGACGAGATGACGTCGGGAGAAGTCTGTACGGCATTTATGGAATTCGAATCTAGGGATTGGCGATTCCCATACATCGACTATGCCCTATATGGAATTCTACCCGATGACCCTAAGGAAGCGGCTGCCATCAAACGGAAGGCCCTCCAATTCTATTATGATGCAGTTTCTCAAGTCTTGTATCGTAAATCACATGATGGAATCTTACTTCGATGCCTTTCTCGGAAGGAAGCGAAAGAGGCCCTCAAGGAAGCTCACGGCGGAATGTGCGGAGCTCATCAACCTGGAGCTAAATTAGGAGATCGACTCCGACGAATCGGCTATTATTGGCCGAGGATGTTTTCAGACGCGGTTGACTACGCTAAACGTTGTCACGCATGCCAAATTCATGGAGATTTTATTCACCAAGCACCGGGGAACTTACACCCCACATCGGCGACTTGGCCATTCGAAATGTGGGGCATGGATATCGTCGGACCGATCTCCCCTCCGACGTCCAAAGGACACCGGTTCATTCTAGCCGTGACCGACTATTTCTCCAAGTGGGCGGAGGCAATCCCGTTAAAAGAAGTCAAGACTTCAAACGTGATCAAGTTCATCAAACATCACGTCATCTATCGTTTTGGAGTCCCAAGACGAATAGTTCACGACAACGGGACACAATTCGTCAGCTTTGGGTTTCAGAGATTTTGTGATAAATTCAGAATCCAAAGTGTTGCATCTACGGCGTATTACCCACCAGCAAATGGTCTTGCAGAAGCTTTCAACAAAACCATAGTGAAGCTTCTCAAAAAGTTTGTTTCCAAGAGCCGGCGCGATTGGGATGAAAGACTCGGTGAATGCCTGTGGGCTTACCGCACAACAGTGAGGACCCCTACAAGAGCTACACCATTCTCTTTGGTATATGGCTGCGAGGCTGTACTGCCATTGGAAATTCAGATCCCTTCTCTGAGAGTTGCTATCACAACTGGACTAACAGAAGAAGAAAAACATCAACGACGTCTGCAAGAACTTGAAGCTCTAGATGACAAACGACTTCAAGCGCAGCAACAGATTGAGCTGTATCAAGCCCGTATTTCCAAGGCCTACAACAAAAAGGTCAAGGAACGGATTTTCAGGAAAGGCGATCTAGTTTTGGCCAACAGACGACCCATGGTAATGACCCACAAAACCAAAGGGAAGTTCAATCCCAAATGGGAGGGGCCCTTCGTAATAGAATCAGTCTATTCGAATGGAGCTTATCGTCTCATCAATCAAAAAGGAGATAGGCTCATGATGCCAATCAATGGGAAGTTCCTTAAGAGATACTTCCCATAAATCATGTAGCCCCCTGAACCCCAGCTAAATCAGGCTGGGGGTTGCCTATTTATAATGTAACCCTGTCTTGTATTTCGTCATGTTAACATTACACCTCTGACGATTGAAATTTGCTAGAATCGGTATAATAAAGAAAATTTCAATTTCATGCCAGGTTAACACTATACTTATGGCATTTGCTTTACTTTTCATTGTCCTGAACCAGATTTCAACAAAAGAGATGATGAGAGCCAAAATGATATCATTTTCATTCAATATTTTTGATTTGAATACAAAATGAATCGAAACGAAAATGATACAAAATTATTCCTAGCTAAAAAGCAATCCAAGTCCTAAACATCGGAGCTCATCAGTCTAAAAGACTTGAGTTTAGCTTTCAGCGCCAATATTTTCTCCTCACGAGCCTTTTTGACTTCCTCTGTTATCTTGCTCTTGAGCTCCTCTTCATTTGGCGCTGCTTCTGCAATCTCCCGCCTAACTTTGTCAGCAGCAACAAGCTCATCACAATAGCCCTTGAAAAGCCCGTCACAATAAGCAATTAACCCTTTTATGACTTCCATGTCGCCCGCTAATCGAGCAGTTATCTGAGCTTGCTCGATACCAGCACGGGTAAGCTCAATCGCAGTATCCCGAATACCTGCAGCAAAAGTGCCCAAGTCCACTTGCACTTGAAGATGTTCCCCGCGCAGGCGAGTAATACGAGAATCTGCTTCGTTTAGACTCTTCTGAAGAGCTTCTTGCTGCTGTACCTTCAAGGCTCTGGCCTGAGAAAGAGCCCGATCCACTTCTGGTTCGATGGCATCGCGTTGTAGCATTGAAAGGAATTCCAATTCGTATTCCAGAACAATAATGCTCTCGCGACAATGTTCAGTCCACGATGTATCCCCCTGGTCCCTAATCTTGGCAAGACACTTCAGCAGATGGGGTTCGAAGACTTTGAAACTCACGTCCCCGAGACTAACGACATCAATAGTCATCTGCATCCAGTACTCTAATTGCTCGATGAGTTTCCTCAAAGTCTCCGAGCTTGGGGGTGGAGCAGTCGGCGGATAAGTGAAGCAATTCTCATAATCAGTGCGAATGGGAGCGTTTACAGCTTTAGATGATATCTTTTCGGGCACATCTGGCACTGAATCTGGGACAATCAATCCCTGCCCACCTGTCAGGATTTCAGGACTAGGAGGAGCAGCTGGAGGTATAGTATCCCCGCTGTTTTCGGGAGACGAAGCAAGTGCAGACTTCATGGCGTCCCCCATCAGCTTAGCTCTCTTAGAGTTCTTAGCTGCGACAGGTTTTCGTTTACGAATTCTTCTATCGTATTCGCCTACCTCCTCAGCAGTAAGAGCCCGCTTCCCTGATGATCTCAAGGAACGAGGCTCGGGAGAGAATGCTCCTTTGAGAACCTCTCTAGTGTTCTCTTCTTCAGAAGGCTTAGCAGCGGGTAATTCCTCTGAGATTTCTTCGATTCCGGACGCCTCTCGTTCGCAGGACAGATAATCCTCTATCCCTGGGAGTCGAGTCCTGCCGGAACCACTTCTTGATTTATAAAGCTCTCGGATTTCGTTTATACATGAAGTATAAATGTCATATTCTGGGATCAGAGAAGCTTTATCAAACCAATTGCGGAAATCTGCTACAGTGGAACAATTAGGTGGCAGATTAGGCAGAGTAAACTGCGCATGAGTTCCTCGGGCAATAAAGAAACGCCAAGCACGAGCTCCTTCATACAGATTCCCGATGTGAGCTAATTGTGGATTAGGGTTACCAACGTAAAGCTGGTCGTACCCGAACTGTCGGGCAAAACGTGAAGGAACGTAAGGCTCAATTATGCATCTTTCACCTATTCTGAAAACCAGATAACCCACCCTGATAGTGAGAAGCCATTGGAAGGTCCCTGTATTTAAAAGCGAGGACCCTTCGAAGACTACGTCGCCAAACTTCGGGCCTTCTTCTTCAGCCCCATCAAAGCAAGGGCGACAGCAAAAGAGATCATAACTGGCTTCCGAAGACAAAAGTTGCCTAGCCCGGACTATGTACGCAGTCGTCCACGTGGCTGGCTCGAGCCTTTGCACGAAAGGAGTAGAGGTCTCGTCAGTATGTATAATCCCCCGCATCAAAGAGGGACAGTGCAGCACAAACCAAGCCACTAAATAAGTGTAGGGCATTGGTGTGCGGGGTTGAGAAGTCTTCCAAACTTTCCTCCCAGCAACAATCATCTCCTGGACGTCGAGGAGTTCAGAAACCAAATCCCGTAAGCCCCTCTGCAGACAACCTGTCATTGCCGAGAGAAGGCTTAGTGGTCTTCCATGAGCCAGGAGAACGGCTGGATAAACGACCTCAACCAAGATCGATTCAGCTGGCTTCGTCGGCACAACACACCGCTTCAACCATAGCATCAAGAAACCAGCGAGAAGGGCCGTGTCAGAAATAGGAATTGCAGCCTGATAATGGAAACTTTCAAATTCACTGTCGGCTTCGAATCCATCTTCTAAGCGCGTATTCCTATAAATGGCGTTAGGAGTTTTGATGCGAGCTTTGATACTCTTAGCAGAGCTTACGCCAAGACGGGTCACTTTCAAATCTTTCTGACCCAGGTTCTGAAACAAATAATCTGCCCAGGCGGTATGCATAAGACCACCCCCACGCATCCCAGCGACCTGAGCGCAAATGTGGAAATGACATAGCAACTCCCAAAAAGTGCTGTATATCTCTGGATGAGCAGCCCTCAAGATGGATAGCTCTTCAGTTGTTGGAACAAATTCTTCATAGGGCACTTGCCCAAAGGATAGTCCTGATACAGCATACATCTCGTGGAGAGCAAATCCTAACTCCCCAACAGGTGTAAAAAAGGTGCAGCTATCCGGGTTGTATCGCTCCAGCATAGCGAAGAAGCAGGGATAGCTCTGAGTAATCCCACGTCTCGTGGCCTGTACTGGTATCATAAGGCCAGACTGAGTAAGAGGCTCTTTGAGTTCCTCAAGGATAAAATCTACCATCCGAGTCCACCAACCATCTTCTCCAGAAAACAACCAGCCAGGAGAACGGAAGGCTTGTGTAGAAAATTCGCCTTGAGCGGCAATAAGCCGGCGTATGAAAATGTTCGCTGGAAGAGGTGTCTCCTGAGTGGGATCCTTTATCTCAAATCTACCAGGTCGCAGACCTTTGAGTTGTCCGTCAATCTGAACACGAGATGATTGACCAGAGCCAAACGAAACGTTCTCTTTCTCCTTGACGAGATCGAAGGCCAAGCCCCTACGACCACCAACACTCAGGAAGTAGGAAAGCGGGTACATTCTCTTCATGCTGGGAAGGAAGAGTAAACGATCATCGACTCTTCGCAGCATCCGGGAGTCTTCTACATACCCGACTTGCCCATCAGCAGATATATGATCACCAAATAAGAATGAGGGTTTGACAAATTGATCCAGACCCGCAGGAGTTTCCAGATCCAGATCGGTGATCAAAGCCCTAAGGGTGGAACACTCGGCAAACCTGATTAAATGTTCCCGCTCCAAACTCGGGAAAGTGCACAGAGGAATTTCTCTATGAAGACCAAAAGCTCTCCCCACTTCGGGATCATCAGTGTAGTTGAAGTGCTGCTCCGGCAGAAGTGGCACATTGGAAAAAAGCACTGTAAAAATCAAAAGCAACAGTTAGCAGTATAAAGAGATTGCTAACATGAAATGAACAACGCAAAGATAAAATCCTGCGTTACAACATTTGAACGCAGAGATAAAATCCTGCGTTACAACATTTGAACGCAGAGATAAAATCCTGCGTTACAACATTTGAACGCAGAGATAAAATCCTGCGTTACAACATTTGAACGCAGAGATAAAATCCTGCGTTACAACATTTGAACGCAGAGATAAAATCCTGCGTTACAACATTTGAACGCAGAGATAAAATCCTGCGTTACAACATTTGAACGCAGAGATAAAATCCTGCGTTATAACACCTGAACGCGGAGATTAAATCCTGCGTTACAACATTTGAACGCAGAGATAAAATCCTGCGTTATAACACCTGAACGCAGAAATTAAATCCTGCGTTACAACACTTGAACGCAGAATTCTAAGCCTGCGTTTCCAATTTTTAACACAGAGCTCCAAACTCTGTGTTCCCAATTTTAACAAAGAGAGTTAACTCTATGTTTCTTGAATGCAGAACTTTAAGCCTGCGTTTCCAATTTTTAACACAGAGCTCTAAACTCTGTGTTCCCAATTTCAACAAAGAGTATTAACTCTATGTTTCCTAAACGCGGTCTTAAGCCTGCGTTTCCAATTTTAACACAGAGCCCTAAACTCTGCGTTCCCAAGTTTTGACATAGAGAATTAACTCTATGTTCTTTAAACGCAGTCTTAAGTCTGCGTTTCCAATTTGTAACACAGAGCCATAACTCTGCGTTTCTGATGGAGAACGAGTCATCTTCCTCGTTGAGGAGAACCCATCTAGGGTTTTCAGAGAACTTGTCGAAACAAGTTGCCATAGCCGCCCCTTACCACGGCAACAAAGTTCATGCGACAGCGACGGCAATGTCGGAGCTCTTGTCAAAGCAGCGACATCGCCGGTGGTATCGGCCGACGGCGCCTCCGAAGTCGCCTTGACGACCTTCTTGGAACCCGAACTCATCCTTCTGGGCGCCATGCGGGTGATCTCAATCGGAGAAGACGGAGTTCGTCGGAGAGAATTGGCAGAAAATCAACAGAAACGAGAATTCTCGTTCTTGGAACTAAGCAAGGCAAAAAGAGTTGAATAACTCTTGATGTGACCCTACGGGGCTATTTATAACAGCCGTCGGGCTGTTAAATCAGATTGGGACTCTAAAACGTGATCATTACACGTTAATGGATAAAGTCGAGTAAGACTTTAACGCAGAATTACCTCTGCGTTCAAATTTTCCAAACGCCAGGCCTATCCCGATATTGCATGCATCTCATGGAGAGCAAACCCCAACTCCCCAACAGGAGTGAAAAAGGTGCAGCTATCCGGATTATACCGCTCCAGCATAGCGAAGAAGCAGGGATAACTCTGAGTGATCCCACATCTAGTAGCCTGTACTGGTATAGTAAGGCCAGATTGAGCAAGAGGTTCTTTGAGTTCCTCAAGAACAAAATCTACCATCCGAGTCCACCAGCCATCCTCTCCGGAGAATAACCAGCCAGGAGAACGAAAGGCTTGTGTAGGAAATTCGCCCCGGGCAGCAATAAATTGGCGCATGAAAATGTTCGCGGGAAGAGGTGTCTCCTGAGCGAAACCCTTTTTCTCAAAACAACCAGGTCTCAGACCTTTGAGTTGTCCGCCAATTTGAACGCGAGAAGATCGACCAGATCCGAATGAGATGTTCTCTTTCTCCTTGACAAGATCAAAGGCCAAGCCCCTACGACCACCAACACTCAGGAAGTAGGAAAGCGGGTACATTCTCTTCATGCTGGGAAGGAAGAATAAACGATCATCGACTCTGCGCAGCATCCGGGAGTCTTCTACATACCCGACTTGTCCATCAGCAGATATATGATCACCAAATAAGAATGAGGGTTTGACAAATTGATCCAGACCCGCAGGAGTTTCCAGATCCACATCAGTGATCAGAGCCCTAAGGGTGGAGCATTCAGCAAATCTAATTAAATGTGTCCGTTCCAAGCTCGGGAAAGTACATAAAGGAATTTCTCTACAGAGACCAAAAGCTCTCTCTACTTCTGGATCATCAGTGTAGTTGAAATGCTGATCCGGCTGAAGGGGCACATTGTGAAAAAGCACTGTAAAATCAGAAACAATAGTTAGTTGCAGAGAGAGGGTGCTAACATGAAATAAACACGAAGAGTAAATTCTATGTGGCAAGTTTTAATACAAGAGCTAACCCTTGTATTAATACTTGAACGCAGAGATCAAATCCTGCGTTA
>NC_033802.1:65494078-65498088 GCF_001876935.1 Asparagus officinalis
AGGGATTAGGTGGAGATAACCATACCGAGCAGAGATTAAGGAAATAATTATGGAGGTATGAAGTAGAGAATTGGGTTTTGAAATTCCTGCTTCGTTCAAGGAGGATAAAAAAAAAACCCAGGCTGTCAGCAAGAAAATGGAACCCCTTACAAAACACTTTTGTGTATATTCTTCCAGGTAGCAAGTTGCTTTTGTGCTCGCAAAATCATAATCGATCATAATATCAAGCCTCTTCCATAATTGCCATTTTCAATTTTCAGTATGCCGTGTCGATATTGATGAAATAATGAATAATTGTGATGTTTTCAGTTAAATTGCCCATTAGATCAAGTATCTGCACAATCTCACCTTGTGGTTTCCACAATGCCTGTACAATGCGAAAACAACTTTGGCGATATGCCCTTATGCGTGCACGAATGAAGTGAGAACATCATCGGAGTGGAAAGCAAATAGTTTTCGTCTAAGTAGCCGAGCTCCTCTACTGCATCTGATCTCAGCTTAGTTATATCTGAAACATAAAAGGGAGACTGGAAGGAAAAGGTAGAGTTGAAATAGCCCTACCAGCTTAAGTACTGCTCACCGAGATCAACAGCAAGAGAATTTGTCACGTAAAGCTCATTGTGGAAGCACATTCAGTGTTACTTCAAATCTTATTACCGCGAAAAGATATCTTTATGTCAAGCGAAATGCATCCGACCAATCCCATGATCATGTAGGCCACACTGCTAGATCTTTGGAAGACGCAGGACTCGCAACTATAGTAGTATCGACAAGAAAAACTAACAGCAATCACACCACTCAAACAAAACAACCAATGGACGCCAAACTGTAAATTGTGTTTGCAATCAAATCTAGATTTCTAACCTCAAGAAACCCAAACCAAGAACAAGCATTTGCAATCAAACTTCAGAATGAAATATGTTATAGCTTCAGAAAAGGGCCTAAGCTGTAGGAGGAGAACTAACAATTGAAAGTTTTCACCACCAGGGACAGATTTCTTGAAATATAAGCAACAAACACAACTCATAGCTTGGGAGCTGGCCTAGCCTTTGTGCTTCATGGTAGACGTTCAAAAGCCCTGCATAACAAGTGGAAATTTTTTCTTCAACTTCTTTCGATCCTTGGTGCCCTTGTTGTTAATTAATCCTTGTTGAATTATAATAAATACAGCTAATTAATCCTTGTTTCCTTGTTGAAGTATAATAAATACAGTCCCCTGTTCCTCTAATTTCTAGAACTTCTTTAGAACTAGTTTTTACTACACTAATTTCCTCTCCACAGCAGTTTTCTAACCGATACAACAACAACAACAAAGCCTTTATCCCAAATATTTGGGGTCGGTTATATGAATCATATTCTTCCATTCCATGTTGTTATAGGCTATCACATCCGTTAAGTTAGTCACAATCATATCCTTCGTTACTACTTCCAACCAAGTTATTTTGGGTTTACCTCTAGATCTCCTAGCCCGTTAACTATAATATTATTGTTGTTCCTAACCGGTGCACTAAGAGTTCTCCGTTTGTACATATGACCAAACCGTCTTAATCTATTATCTCTTATTTAGTCCTCAATAGGAGCAACCTCTAATTTACCACGGATGCACTCATTTCTTTTCTTATCTTTTAATATATACCCACTAGACTATCGAAACATTCTCATTTTTGCTACACCCATTTTTTGCACATGTTGTTATTTAATTGTCCAACGCTCGGACAGTTTTCTAACCCATCCAAGTAAAAATATGTACTGGATTTATGACCTAATATGAGAGTCTACCTTGGTGTCGGGCTCTGGCGAGGAAGGGAGCTGAAAAATACGCCGATAACTATGAACTAAATAGGGTTTTTTTTATACAAAACCACCACTAAATACAGTGGTTTTTCAGAGAACTGCCATAATTTTTTTTATTTTCATAGAATCACCACAAAAATACTGTTTTTTCAGAAAACTACCACAAAAACTTTATTTTCATAGAACCATCATGAAAATATGAATTTTTCACAAAGTCCCACCAAATCATAATTTACATCAGTATTTTGTTAAATAAATAGTATAAAATGACATAAATGCCCATTATGTCAAAATTTTAGAGAGGATACATGGGGGTATTTGGAGGGAATTAAAACTTTGTTCAGTGAGTTAACAATGTTTTACAGGGAAATAAGGTGTCTTGTTTTTGTTTTTTGATTTTTTTTGTTTTTTGTTTTTGTTTTTGTTTTGTTTTCTTTAATAAAGAGAAATCGAACCCAAGATAGTGGGGGGCCATATTGGAACCTCCCAACCATTTGGCTCATCAATGGCGCTCAGGTATTTTCTTGGTTTGAGAAAATATAATAATAGATTGGTGGGTCTCACCATGAGAGAATTTTAGGGATTTAGTATATTATTTAGTTTAACATGATATAGATGCAAAACTATAATTTGGTAGCACTTTGTTATGGATGCATATTTTCATGTGGTTCTATGAAAATAAAAAAATTTATAGTGGGTTTCCAAAAGACCACTATATTTTGTGGTGGTTCTATGAATATAAAAAAATTATGGTGGTTTTCCAAAGAGCCACTATATTTTGTGGTGGTTTAGTTTAAAAACCCAATTGAATATGACTTCGCTGACTTTGGTCCAAACCAATGGATCAAACGTATTTGCAAATTTTAGAGCATCAAAAATCAATTCTGTTCTGACAGAGAAATTTACAAGAAATATATGTATACAAAATTACAAACATAGCAGAAGGATTATTGGCAGCAATAATCACCAATGCTTCAACTTGAACAAAGAATATATTAAGTGTCCTTATTAAACATAGATGCATTTGCTTATCAAAAAAAGTTTAATTGTATAACTTTGAGACCAACAATGCAAAATCCTAGTATTGTCTCTCAAATATAGTACCAAACAAAGTTTCCATCAATTCAGTGGTTGTAGGTCTGAACAGCAAAATACACGGGGGTGTGAGATCAAGTTTCAGTTTAAGGTTATATATCATGACTTTGTCAGAACTGATGATCTTAGAGCTACAGTCCACAGGCTGGAGTTTAATATATCTATTCGTACTCAGTGCAAATATAGGTGGGAATGTTTAGCTTGGATTACTCTTTAACTTACAAAGGACGAGGTAATCAAACACATTATTCGCACTCACTGCAAAATAAATCCAGGTCTGCAAGTGATAAGGCACAGGTTGGACCCTGAACACTAAGATTCAAATGGCAGCTATGCATATAAATTATGAAGTATGAACTCTTTTCAATACAAATAAATATGTTTCCTCACCTTTGCATCTTATTATCTTTCTTGATCCAACAAGTCCAGACGTCAGATGACTATCCAATCCCTCGCAAAAAAGAATAAACTGATACAACAGTTCAAACATTCAACTTATCAATCAGCAAGATCTCATCCAAAAGTTCTTCACCTTGCAATCTACCATCGCTACTGCACAGTTTCTCAACAAGCAAACTACTAACTGATCTTTCAAGCAAACAACCAATCTCAAACATTGCATTTAGTACAGGCAGCACATCATCCACTCTCCCCGCCAAACTCAAATACTCTACCAATCTATTAAATGTCTCTAACCTCGGTCTCAAATTCCTCTTCAGCATCTCAACCAACCAAGACAGTCCCTCTTCAACCTTGCCCTTCTTACACAATGCAGTTATAATGCAATCATTCGTACATACCAAAGGCTCAATTCCTCTATCCTTCATCTTCTTCACAAGCTCCACAGCTTCATCCACATTACCCTCATTGCAAAACGACACAATGAGCGGCGTGTAGGTTGACACGCTCGGCTTCAACCCTACCTCTAGCAACTTATGATAAAACCCCATAGCTTCATTTATCCTCCCAACCTTGCACAATCCTTGTATCAACGTGTTATACGTAATAACATCCCTCTCGATCCCTTTGCTCGCCATCTCTTCAAATTTACTAACAGCGTCGCTCACCAGTCCATTCAAGCACAACCCATTAATCAGAATATTGCAACTAACGTTGCCCTC
>NC_033802.1:65498652-65517756 GCF_001876935.1 Asparagus officinalis
GGGGCGTTGAGGAGAATGGGGCCCTCCGATTCCTTGCTTTCATCATCGTGGTCGCCGCTGTTTTGTTTGATTTACGTGACATCGTTGAGGAGGGGAGAGCGAGGAGGATGAAAATGGTTCTTAGATCTCCTGCTAGCATAGGGGAGCAGCTTTGTTTTTTGTATTGATTTGGGTAAATAGAGGGGGAAGAGAAGAGAAATCATATTTTAACATTGTTTGAGAGTTTCATTTATGAGGACACGCCAAATTAGGGTGTAATGGAGGGGAGGGAAGTAAGAGGAATTTTTTACTTTCATTTCCTTTCTTAAGAGCTTGTTTGGATTTGTAGGAGGTGAAGGGAAGTTAAGGGAAACTATATAAGAGAATGAAAGGGAAGGGAATGGAGTTCCCTTACTCTTGGTTACACGGTTACACCCCAATTTGGGGGCTAACAAATTTTATACTATTAGGGGGTGAACCAAGGGGAACTAGGGTGAATAACTTCACCTCCTAAATGTTCCCAATTAAGGTGAATGAAGATGAATGGTTCTCCTAACTTCCCTTCACCCTTATTCCCCTCAATCCAAACAAGTAAACTCCCAAACAAAGTAATAGTATCTACATCCAAAAAACAGGCACCAGCTCACATGTCTGATATCAAAATCACAAATTGAAGTTCTTCTGTATATTCCATCCCATTTCGACGTTAAAATGCTTCAATGATCTGATTATAATGATGTTGAACCTGGTATGCAGACCAAGTTGTCAACTTTTAACATTTTATACTATTAGGGGGTGAACCAAGGGGAACTAGGGTGAATAACTTCACCTCCTAAATGTTCCCAATTAAGGTGAATGAAGATGAATGGTTCTCCTAACTTCCCTTCACCCTTATTCCCCTCAATCCAAACAAGCCCTAAGTGAACTCCCAAACATACCATTAGGGGAAGGGAATGAATGGGAAGTAAGGAGAACTTTAAGATTTTGACTCAAATTCTCCCCCTTATTCCCCTCATCTGCCCTCCTAAATGGAACTCCCAAACAATGTTAAAATTAGATTTCTTTTCCCCTCCCCCTCTCTACCCTCCATCCAAACAGACCATAGAAGTTTCTAAAAGTTGCACCTCAGTGCCGTCAGTTATGCAAATGTCTTGTGCGGCGCCTGGCGTGTCATTTTCAGAGCATTTTGATCCTCTTTTTTCCCTTTAAAATCTATTGCTGCGCCTGTCGAGTTCATGTTTTAGACGTATCCTAATTCTACCTTCAATAGGATTTTGATGGGCTTACGACCGAAGGTATTTATGTGGAACACTGGGTGAACAATAAGGTATTTGAGTGTAATTTACCGTGAATTTCAACAAACTCCTGAACTTTGCAGTGAGTTGTACAAAACCCAGCTTGGAGAATTAAAGAAATATCCCAAAACTTTTACAGGGAGTTTTACAAGAATCACCCCCAATTTTTTTTGAGGGTTTTGTGAATATTTTTGAAATCAACTCTCAAATGATCTCCGCTTATTAATTGGATACTTCAACATAGCTTCTGAGAAATAAAATTGAATAATCATGTTAAAATGACATTTATGAGAAATTGATAACATAAAGGGACCCATCAATTGTACTTTCTAATAATACATTTGATACAATATTTAGGCCATCGAAAGAAAGAAAAACAAATGTAACAGAACTTGGCCTCTCATATGACCCAGAACCAGGACACAATGGAGCCAGTTGCCAAGCCAACGCCTAGAAACAAAACCATCACAACTCCCGCCGTCTCAGAATGCTGAACCCGAACAGTTTTCGGAGTAAGAATCATGAGGATCGATGTCAAGTAACCATTAGTCAACCCAAGAAGACAAGTCAATACCGTCACTGGAATTTCGGTACGAAAGAAATCAGGACCATGCAAGCAACCGAAAAAGAGAGGGTAAAACATCAACCTCCAGAAACATGCACCAACAGCAATATTGACATTTTCGAACAAATACACTGCGGTCAGAGACTTCCCAATAAAATCAAATACATTATAACTAGCAATGAGCATTATCGGATACCAGTCTTTGAGAGCCTCAGAGTGCACATCTTCGGTGACGTATCCTGGAAATATCGAAAGTGTGACGACATAAATCAAGACGAGTCCTGATCCCGGCCACTTGATTCTTCCCACAATGTCCCATAATGTGGATCTCCAAGCCGATCCGTTAAGTGGGCCTTTCGCACTTCTCTCTTCCTTTAAAGCTTGAAGTTTGATGCCTTTGTAAAATTGCACAATTGGAAGCCTATCTGCAATGTTGTAGCCAACGAGACAAATTGCCATAACTGTGATGCTAACGGCGAAGTAGAGGTTTGCGCTTTTTCTTAATCCAACAGCATCTTGCGGATATATGGCTTTCGTTATGATTCTCATCGCTGAAACAAGTACTCCTGCAACACAAGGTCAAGTATGAAAGTCTTGATAAACGTGGGCGGTACAATGATAGTATTAGGAGAGGAAACCTATTTTAATGCAGATTGGCTAAGGGCTATAGAGAAAGTGTATTGAGATTCAAATTCTTTTTCAAGCTATGAGGAGAAATGTGAAGTACAAGTTTATGAGAGATGAGAAGAAGAGCTAAACTGATGTCTGTCATCATAAGAGTCCTATCATGAACCAATGTAATTTATTCCAGAGATATACAAAGCAATTTACTTCTTCTCACTTGTGAAAAACTCGGAAAAAGTCAATACTTGAGATTGCACTCATGTCCATCTGCATGCACTGAATAGTGGATGTTTGGAAATGAGAGATTAAAATCTTCATGTAAACTCAAAGTACCTAGACACCAAAATGAACCATAACATTTCTAACATAGTCTAAGATCATGCAGCAGCTGTAATAAATGCTTACACACAGTATGAGAGATCGAAAAAAGAAGGAAAGATTGAAATCATTTAATGACTGATATTGCTTGATATGTAAGCGTCATTATAGGTATGCGTGAATCAATATCAGTATCGGCTGATACGAATCATGCACATGTATTAACATCATACAATTTGATTGATATGCATGCTTTGGTATTCAGGACTTGGTTAGAGGCATACATGAAAATTATAGTCTAATGAGAAATTTTTGGATTAGGATTAAATATTAGCTTGAGTTTAGGATTGGTTATTTGATTTGAAAATTGAATGAGTCTTTTAAGTTCTATCTGTATAAGCATTAGTTATTTGATTTGCAAACTGAATTTTAGTCTTCAGCTCTATTAATATTAGAATTAGAAGTCCTCATCAGTCTGTAAAAACACTTGTAATTTTCATATTAATATGAGAGTGATTTTTTTTTTGTTAAGAATTTGCAATAACATGTGATTTACTTCCATTGGCATGAGACCACGAACAACCATAACCTTAGTCCCCTCTCTTCCTCTTCATCCGAATAATCCTAAACCAGTCAAAACAATCACCACTCCTTTTTGTTTCTTCTTCCCTATTGTTTCTCGTTTCCCTTGCTAGTCACATCAAAGGAAGATGGCTTCACCATTCTTTATCTCTTAATAGCTAATCTAACACAATGAGGGAGGCAGCTCTGATGGGATCAGAGTGAGGGCTTCGATCTGAACATGACTTTGGATGGTGAGAACTTTCACTGAAAACTTGATTGGCAGTAGAGAACAACTAACGCTGACTAATAAGGGTGCAAGAGGCCTGACGGGCAGTTATTGAGTACTGTTCACTCAATGAACAGTAATAAAAAGTGCAATTTGTCTTGGTCATAAGGAACAGTAACCCAAACAGGGAAACTGGGGGACTGTTTAGTGGGGTTTTGGGTATTCTTTTGATGGTTTTGAATGATGGTGATTTTTTGATGAGGATATAGTTATAAAATGTCTGAGAAGAGAATTTGATTGAAGGATATTGTAATTGGAGGGCTAGGATAAAAGAAGAGCCTCACACCCAATGGCATCACACTCCGGCACTTCACATATCATAATTTTAGCACTTTACATGCTAAAAAATATTTAACATCTCAAGAATTTTTCTTGTCAATAATCATACTCTTATACTTCATGGAGGTTATAACTTTAACTATAGAGAAAACTAATCCAAGAAAGCAAATCAAATCCTAACCAAATCATAATAAAAAGCAAACAAAGATAAAATAAATTTCAGAGATTCTAACAAACCTAAATCAAATCCTAAGGAGATCTTTAACTAAAATTGGAGATTACATCACATTATACTAAAATAAGAAAGATACCAGTAAATCTATAAAATTTCTAATCAACGGCTAATGATCGTTCTGCATCAAATCTCCCCATGATTGAGAAAACTTGACCTCGAGTTTTATAATGGGCAAGTGTAATATGTAATTTACTTGGTGGAAAGTTTTTCCTTAAGGGTGGCAGGATTTTCAAGAGAAGTTGTAGAACCCAATATCAAGCTAGGCAGATTAGGGTTTGGAATAATAAAGTCAACATTCAGATTAGCCTAGACTGGGAGTTTGCACTGCATATCGATTTTACATTCGGCTTCTAAGCTTGACTTGATTTCAGACTCTAGACTTAATTCGAGCATAGATTTTGGATTATCATTTAACTCGATTTTCGATTTTCGTTCAAGTTCTTGATGTCCTTCAAATTCGAGTTTAGGAATGGACTTTAAATCGATTTTCTACTTGGTTCCACTTTTCTCTCGAGTTGTAGCTCGGGCTCTGGATCAATTTTTTGATCTTGTTGTGTTTTTTATTCTAGCTCAAGTTCAAGCTTCAGCTCTGGATTGAATTTAAATTTTGACGAATCCACAACTGGCTAGAGTTGAGGCACAAGTGTTATCTTTGGTTCAGGTTTTAAAGAAAGACAATGTATTCTAGATGGACTACAAGCTAACTACCTCCTTTCCATGAAAGTTTTCATAGCTTCCCATGAACGGATACCTGAATGAAAACCAGAATAATTTCTAGACCACCATGTTTTAGCTTCTGTATGGAGTATACACTCAGCATATAAATACATTTCCAGATCTGGCATATCATAAAAAATCAATTTTCTATATTGAAAATCCAAATTTCAAAATCATAGGGCTCCTCACATCCATTGGATCCATAAAAATAAGCTACAGTATCGAATTTTAATTGGATTGAAACCAAACCCTTATGAAGGAGTTAGCGGCATTTTACCCTTAATAATCATGGATCTTTCGATTCTGATACCAAATATTAGGATCGGGGCGAGGACTTCGATCTAAACATGACTTCAGACAGCGAGAACTTTTATTGAAAACTTGATCAGCAAAAGAGAACTAAATGTGATGAATAAGAGTGCAAGAGGGCCGAAGAACAGCCAGGGTGTGTTTGGATTTCATTAGGGGTGGGGTCAGTTAAGGGAAAATAAGAGAGAAGAGAAGAGAATGTAAGGAAATTCTCCTTCCCTAGGTTCCACCCTATTTTGGTTGTGGGGGTTCATTAATTGTAAGGTATCAAGGGGAATGAGGGGAAGTACTTTCACTCTTAAAAAAACAAGGTGAAATAAATTCCCCTACCTTTCCTTCTCCCCTATTCCCCTCTATCGAAACAGTCCCTTAATAAGTCCTGTTCACTGGATGGATAGTAATAAAAATTATTGTTCATTTGATGAACAATGCATTTACCATTCGTAGAAGGAAGAGTAATTCGAACAAGGAAATTGCAGGAATATTTAGTGGGTTTTAGGTGTTCTTTTGATTTTTTTTAAATGGTGATGATCTTTTGATGAGAGGATAAATGGCTATAAGATGCTTGAAGAGTGAATTTTGATTGAAGGATATTGTAATTAGAAGGCTAGGATGAAAAAAAAGGTCTCACACACAAGGGCATCACACCTCAACACTTCATATGTCATAATTTTAGCACTTCACATGCTAACAAATATTTTTCACATCTCAAGAAATTTTTTCATTAATAATAGGCTAACTTCTCATGGAGAATTTCAACTTTATTTATAGATAAAATCTAAAACTGGAAAGTAAATCAAATTCTAACCAAATCATAATTAAAAGTAAACAGAGATAAAATCTCTAACAAAATAAATCTTAGAGAACAATCTCAAACCAAATCCTAAGGATATCTTTACCTAAAATTGGAGATTAGATCAAATATTACCAAAATAACAAAGATACCAATAAATCCATAAAATTCCTGATTAACGGCTAACGATCATCCGGCATCAAGTACCTAATCGACAATTTCATATTATAATATTATAGTATAGTCTTGATAGAATTTTGTCGATAAGATTTGAGTATTATACATTATACAACTTAATAAATGCCCCAAATTATTAAACTATAAGAGACCTAGAATAACTCACCCTTAAATGCTAGTTGTTAGAGGGAGGAAACTCAAATCTCTTATAAACCTACAAGTGACTCAAGTAAATATAGGACGGAGTTGACTTTAACATACCATCACGTTACATAGTCTTGGCACCCACGTTGAAGGGCTTTGCGCTAGTCTAGTCTTGGTCTAACATTGCAATCCCAGTGTCACCTCTTTGGCTTTGCACTAGACTAGTCCCGGTCGAACACTGCAATCCTAACATCACCCCATTGGCCTTGCACTAGACTGGTCCTGGTAAAACACTGTAATCCCCATGTCACCCGTTTGGCTTTGCACTAGACTAGTTTGAACAATCACTACAATATCATCATCACCACCTCCTCCGCTCACTTGCAACCGGGAAGGTGGTGTTGGCTTTGATGTCATTTGTAAGGGACCTAGAAAAACTCAATGCTAATAGCCCCTTATAAGCCTGCTATCGACTCCTCATTTTGTCAATATAGGACTGAACAGACCCTAACATAAACATGGTCTAGACCCATCATAAATGCATAAAGATAAACGATTACACTTTTTTGTTTTTAAGTCCATCAAATGGCCTTGAGATGGAGTAAGTTTACATGGCGAATTGCATACATCTAGATAGAACGTCATAAAACAACTAAAATTCTATGTACAAGAGTTTTACAATAATTGGCCAATATTCAGATCCATTTCAATGAATTAGAGCTATTAGGAGCTTTATACTATAGTTTTTCTCAGTGTGCCATTTTAAACCATACTTTTCCATGAGCAAAATATCCACAATTATATACTGTAGACAGTGAAAAATGTTGAATGAAGGGCCCACTAAGGGCAAGATGGTCATTCCAAGCATGGTCAGTGGGTTTATAAAAGCCAAAAGGATCCACAATTGGCCAAGGATGCAAGTCTACAAGGCTCAAAGCAAAGGCAAGGTGAGAAGCAATTCAAAAGTTCACAAAAGAGCAGCTAACTCACCTTTACGTGGAGTTAAGACACCTTAGTAACCTTCATGCGGGTCTAAAGGCACTTGAGGCGGGTTCAGACACCTTTACACGGACTTGATTTTTACGTGGGTCTCACCTAACCCGCCACGTCAGTCACAAACGAGCAGTTAAAGTGGCAAACCAAACTGCCATGAGTCAAAGTAACGTTGCACACTTAAGAGAAAAGACGTCACCTTTAGATGATGCGGAGTTCACTAAATGACAAAACTAGTCATTTACGCGGAGCTGCTTGGTCAGCATAAATCTAAGTCCATGTAAACTTAGAGCGCATAAACGGCTCGTATTTTTCTCTTTAAATAGAGGCCCTCCATTCACAAGCAAAGGGCTCAATAATTTGGCTCCCAACTTCTGACTTTTAAGTTTGGTTGAGGCTCTAGATCATCTTCCATAGAGACAAAGAAGCCTAGGCTTTGGTTTAGCATTGGGCCAAGTCTTTAATCTTTAAGGGTTCCTTGAATTGCCTCGGGCTCTCCTTCTCTTTTGATCTCCTAGTCAATATCCACTCCCTTTCTTAAGAGTTTACTCTAAGAGTTTCTAATAACCTAGAAGTCACTACCACTCCTTCATCGGAGTTTTATCCTCTCAAAAAGCTATATGCCTATACAAAACACCCGAGAGTAACTTCTCGCTAGCCGAAGCTACCTTATTATCACAAGAAGGATCATCCATACACCCGTGAGAAAAACAAAAACTTGCATCATCCTCTCTCAAGCGGAATCTCCTACCAAGACTTCTCCGATTGTCATCAACTCAAAGTAACTTCACTCATACCATCAACGAAGCTCGGAATCAAACTCATCAACACAGTCAAGGTCCCACTTAAAAAAGGCGAAGGTCTCTCTGTTGATTGTTAGAAGTCCTCTCTAGAAAGATCATCATGTCTCTCATCAAAAATGATGGAAGACATAAACTTTACTTTTAGCCAGATTTAATCATGTTTCCCAATTTAGATCTTCCAATTACAATGCACAACATATAATTTCACCTAATAGTTTCAATGCCTAATCCTATTGATAGGAATAAGATCCATCAAACAACGCAATCCACACTACAACCACTGAAAAACATCAAAAATATTTCTTTGAGGGAAGGAACCCAAATCTGTAAGGGGTTAGCCAAGTAGAACTCAAAATTAGAACTGATATAATTTGTGGAGCAAATTTTTACAATGTTAGCCAATTAGAACTAGAACTAGGATAAATTATACAATGTTAGTCAATTAGAACTAAATAAAAAATAGAACTGGGATGATGGTAAAAAACTATCTCGCTTTTGTCATATTTATATAGAAAAGAGAGAGTTCTAGTCTCTCAAATTGTCCTAAGTTTTAAACTAGAACTAGGCGGTGAAAAACTAGAACTTTCATCTTTTACTTTTTTATTTTTATTTTCATATTTCATTTCTCCATGCTCTTCAAACTACAACATCTCTTCCTACCCTTATATTTAATTTTATTTTCATTTTATTAAATATTACAATTATATAATTAATTTAAATTAAAAATTTCATGTTTTATTAAAAATTAATTGAAATAGAGAGATGACGGAGAGATGTCCGACAAAGAGAAAAAAGGAAAACTTTGTTTTTGAGATTTGTAATACATTAATAATTCTAAAAATAAAAAATTATAAATTATTATCATAATAATATCTTATAGTCTATCAATAGTTCTTCAAAATTAATTAGCACTAAAGTTAATAATTATTATTATTACTATTAATTTTTAAAATATATAAATAGCAGTCTTACCATCAAAATGCATAACTTATATGCATCTCGGTTATTGCAAATTATCCCTAACTATACTAACAATTGTCCCACTAAAATATCCCTTTTTTAAAAAAAAACTACTCCCAATTATCCCACTTCAAAAAATTATCCCATACTAAGAGATGTTTCACTTCTAGCAAAAATGTTTCACTTCAAAAAACTACTAGAAGCTAGTCGTTAGAGGAGGGAAGCCAAATCCCTTATAAATCTACAATTCACTCCTCAAGTCAATGTGAGAATACTTGACCCTCGTACAACCATACTTCCACATTCCTAGCATCCATGCTGGATGACTTTGGATCAGCCTAGTCTTAGTCAAACACTACAATTCCATTGTTACCCCTTTGGCTTTGAATAGACTAGTCCCAAACAAACACTGCAATAACAATGCCGCCGCCGCTCGCTTGCAATTGAGAACGTGTGGTTGGTTTTGATGCCAATTGTAAGGCACCTAGGAGAACTCACCCCTGATTGCTTCCTTATAACCCCGCAATTGACTCCTTGTTTAGTCAATATGGGAGTAAACGCGCCCTAACATAAACATGATCTAGGCCCGCGGTATAAGTAATTGCATGTATTCGTTGCCACGCGCATCAAGGGGCTCTGAGATGGATCATGTTTAAATGGTTTGCATGTTATCTAGAACATCATAAAACATCTAGAATTTGGTGTAAAACGGTTTCACAGTATTCAGATCAATATCAATTCATCAGAACAGTTAGGAGTTCCATGCTGTTGTTTTTTTTTTTCCTCAACATGCCATTTTAAACCACGCATATATATAGTTCCATTAATTAACATCAAGAACAACCCAATCCACACTACAACCCACCCAATAAAATAAAATAAAATAAAATAAAATAAAAATCTTACCAGACGCCGCCGTCCCGGCATACACAGCCTGAATGTACCTCTCCGGCATCTCTCCGGCAGCCCGAACGAACGGCCCGTCCTGCAGCACAACGCAATCCCCGACCCCGCGCCGCCACCGACCGCCCGCCACCGTAACCCAAAAAGCCCCGTAGTTCCCCTCTCCCCCTCACAGCCGCCGCATCCAACGCCGGCGGACGATCAGGCGCGACAGAAAGATCCCGATCGCCGGCGTTGGTAACGCGCGGCGGGCCTGTCGCCGGGAAGAGGAGGGTGGGAGGGGCCAGAAGCAGGCACGCGAGGAAGGAGACATGCTAGGCAGACGCCGAGAAAGAGCGCGGTCGACGGATGGCAAGAGGGTAGAGGTAGGCGAAGCTAGTCGACGGCGGTGATGAAGCGCGTTCCACCGGAGGAGAAGCCAGCGCCGCAGCGAGGAAGTAGAGAGGTAGGCGTAGGCGGAAGGAGTCCGAAGGGCGGCGGCGCTTTCGCCGGCGAATGAGGAGGGCGGTGGCCGGGGTCTTTCCGGATGTGGGGTCAGCCATGTTCAGGGGAAGAGTTGGAGGAGGGGAGCTGTGATCTTGACTCGTATACTACATGGCTATTTTTCATTTTATTATCAATTTTTTATTTTTATTTTTATTTTTTTTAAATCCAGCCTAGAATTGAGACTGAGCGTGGGTGGGGGTCATCATGTTGAAATTTGCTAACCGTTGTTCAGATGGGTGCAGAACTTGCTGTTAAGCGTCCGTTTGTTTTGATTTTTTTTTGAAAAGGAAAGTACGCCAGGCTTTCTTGCAAAAACATCAAGAAAATTTGTCAAAACTGACAGTTTTTGGCAGCTTTCACACCACTTTCTTCTTCAAAAAAAATTAAAACAAACGGGCCCTAAACTACAACGACTTGGGTGCTCAGCATCAGAAAAAAATCTTAAGGTTTCGTTTGGATATCATGCTACTTTACTCGTTCCATATGTTTTTATCAAAAACAAAATACCATGCTGTTGGAAACCACGATGTTTTTTAGCTAAATCATCCTCAAATCAAATACTTAAAACTTATTTCAAAACAACTTTTAGACGTTTTAAGTTTGGCGTTTTGGTTTTGAGTTTGGGGAAGCGTTAATATAAAATCTAACATAACATATTAATTGTAATTAATATATAGTTATTATCGGTATGCTAATTATATTATATTATACTATACTATAGTCTAGTTAATCTAATATATTAGTAGTATTTATTAAATAATATAAAAATATAATACTATTATATCTTATATATTAATATAATAATGTAATAAATACTAGTATAACTGTTAATACTAAAATAATTTATTGCTAACCAATGTTAATGTAAAAATAATATATTCATAATATAATAATATTTAATTATATCATAAATTATTAATATATTATTAAAGTATTATTAATAAACTCTAACGTGTTAGAAACTATAGTATATTATATAATATTAAAACGTATATAATATATTAATAATATACTTGTAATAACATAATATTATATTAATGATATTATTATATGATATATGACAATAACAATTTGATATACCAAAATAATTAATAATATAATAACACATTAAAGTACAATATAATATTATAATATATAATAAAATATTATATTGTAATGTATTTAATATTTATAATATATTTTATTATAATTAATATATAATATTATTAATAATATGTTTAATGCTAATGTTGTAACGGTCAAACTAGTGTTGAACAAAAACAACATGGTGTTTTGAAAATGCTTTTAATGGAAAAACAGAACACCATGATATTTTTTTACAAAAACACAACAAGAAAAACAACAATGTATCCAAACGAAGCCGTACCATTTTTAATCGCAATCTAATACCCTTTAATAAATGTTTTCATAAATGCGAATTAGATACTATATTATGAATGCCTGGCCCATTTTCAAAAAACCCTTCTTAACTTTGGACGGTTATTAGATAATCTCCGTTAACTCTAAAGATATCACAAAATCACCTTAACTTTAGAGATTATCAGAAAACTCCCTTTAAATTTTAGATTTTATCACAAAACTCATCTAATAGAGTTAAACTTAATTCTCGTACGGATTGGCGTTTCGGGTCGAAATCAATTGATGAAAGTTCTTCAAAGTTATGGTTCGTAGAGCAAGGTTTTAAATATCGGATATCGAAGAAATATCGGATGACCAAAATTCATATTGGATTGTGGATATCGGGGATATGTGGTAAATATCGGAATGCCATAATGAATGTTTGCATACATAGTAGAATGCATTAAAATGTAATCTCAACATATGTAATGAAATTTAAGCATACAAAATATGAATAATATATGTTTAGGATCACTAATCAACCTTCTAAAACAAACAAAAGTGCAAAGCAACGTTGCAACATTCGATCTGCTTTTTTTAGGGCAAAATATCATTTGATATAATGGGGAAATCTTGATATCTGTTGCAACATTCGATCTGCTTTTTTTAGGGCAAAATATCATTTGATATAATGGGGAAATCTTGATATCTTGCCCAAAAATCCCAAACACGGTATATTATTTTGCAACAAGCTATATAAAAAGATATATTGGTCCACATATCGGCTAATATATCGGCCATATCGGGGATTTATCACTCGAAATAGCAAAAAAGCGGTAAAGGATATTTAAAGACCATATCAATTGCGGCAAACCCTGTAAAAGGATATATCGGGAGATATATCAGGTCATGTCGGGGATATTTAAAACAATGTCGTAGAGAGAGTCTTGTGATTCCTTTGCTAGAAGTTTTATGGAATGAACTTCTCCAAAAGGCATTGAGGCTTGATGCCCCACTAGACTTACAAGCTATAGAAAAAACTTGCAACAAATATTACAGCCGTTTTGGTGGGAGAAAAGGCTACAAGATTCAAAGAAGGAAAGTAAAAGCTAAATATAAATTTCAGCTCATAAAAAAAATTAAATCCAAATAGAAAACAACCACCCCCTAATGATTCTTTATATGGCAAATTTATGTTGCTTTTGTACAAATTATTTTGAACTCAACACTAAATTTGCATTGAAAATACATTTCATAGAATATAATTACAAACATCCAAATAGTGAATTTGAAGTTAATTTCCTACAGTAAATGCTACATGTAACATTTGTTGCTACAACATTTGCTGCAATCTATTTATGGGGCAAACCAAACAACCCCTTATATTAATAATAACAATATTGTTGTTGTTGATTTGATAAAAAAAAAGCTGCCCCTTAATAAAACAAAGGAGCTTCTTGAAATAGCAGGTATAACACTTTTTTTAAACTTTATAGATGGAAGGGTAAACGAATCAAATTTATTATGGTGTGTTTGGATGGATGGTTGAGGAGGGAAGGGGAAGGGAAATTTAGATTTACTCTTGTTTGAGAGTTCTATTAGGAGGGTAGAGGAGGGGAAGTTAGAAAAAATTTATACTAAAATCTTAACCCCCAAATTGGGGGGTACGGTAGGAGAAGGGAAGAGAAGGAAAAATTTAACCTTACTTCACTTCCCTTAGTGATCACCCAAACAAGCCATTATAGTATAGCCATAAGTTAATTAATTAATAAGTTTCAAAGTGAGAGAGACGCGTCCCGTCTACATTTGTCTAATATGAGAAAATCCTTTTCTTTGAAAACAATATTTTAGTTCATCTTATAAAAAAAAACTAGTTTATTGCCATTACGCGAGTCACAAACAATTGAAACCATTGTCAACAACGCTAGATACGATTTCTTTATTATTCTAGGAAATTAGAAAACTGTATAAAAATATATTCTTTTTTCAAAAATAAAAGGAAAAATTTGATACTGTCAAGAATGGGATTCGAACCCATGCCCTTTCGGACCAGTACCTGAAACTGGCGCCTTAGACCAACTCGGCCATCTTGACTCCTCGCGATTAATTTTCAGGGTTGCTGATAATTAAATCGAACAACGCGTCCAAGATGCGCACATACGAAACCCCACAAAAAAATGCGTCCAAGATGCTAATAATTTACTTTTCAACCCACCAAGAGGAGGAAAAAGAAAAAAAAAAACCCCAAAAAGGGGGAAAATAAATCTTAGATCTAACCCTCGATATTCCCCCAACCAGCTCGCTCGCTCGCTGCGCCCCCTTCTCCTTCCTCCCAATTCGCTCCCTACACTTGGGGCCCGTCGCGATCCTATCAACTACACTTTAAGAAAAAAATTAAAAAAAGCTCCCATTGTTTCATTTGTTTAGCCCCCTTTCCCCTTGTGCGTAACTTTTCAGGCGTCACTGCTTCTCCGACGACCCCACCCCTTTCCCCTTTTCGAGCTTCCTCCCTTCTCTCTCTCTCAATCTCTCTATTAAACTTTCTCCACCCCCCCTCTCTCTCTTCTCGATTGATGAATGAGCTGCAGATCAAGGTAGCTCAGGCCGTCCACGGTGCTAACCCAACAGACGCCCGAGAGTCCAGCAACCGCGTCGCTGCACGCAAATGGCTCGTCCAGTTCCAGGCACCCGACGCGACGTGGAGGGTCGGCGCCTCCCTCCTCGCCTAGCGCGAGCGACCGGCCGCGACTCTCCCGCCGCTTCCTCTCGCCCGCCGACTTCGAGGTCGAGTTCTTCGCCGCGCAGATCCTCAGGCGCAAGGTAAGTGGAAAAGTTTCCAACTTTTTAACTGGATGCATTTTTTTTTTGTGGGGGCGGAGATTATTATTTTTGTTTTTTTTTTCGGTGGGCAGATTCAGAGCGAGGGCTACTACCTGCAGCTGGGAGTGAAGGACGCGCTGCTTAATGCCCTGCTTGTTGCTGCCAAAAGATTCAGCTTGGGCCCGCCTCAGGTGAGTAGAGTCTAAGAACTGATGCATTTCGAGGTAAAACCCATGTTTAACTGAGAACTTCGGTTTTGGGAACCTATTTGCTTGCTTGAGGATAATTCTGAGAAAAAGCCCACGTTTTGGCTTTAGCATTGGTTTTGTGTTTTGGTGCATTTTGATGCGTAGGAAGAAAACGCAATGTGTGAGCGCCCTGGCATATTCTGATAGGGTTTCGCTCGGAGTGAGGTAAAGCCTGATGTGTTATTGTGGTGTTGACTGAGAATTTTTGGTTTGGGAACCCGATTGCTTGTCCGGGGGCAACGGATGATAACTCTAGGAAAACCCATGTTTTTGTCTAGCATGGGGTATAGAAAAAGATCTGTTTTTGGTTTATCGCATTGGCCAAGAGTGTCATTTGGGATAGAATTCTTACTATATAGTGTACTGACTGAGTGGCACTTCTGAAGATTTTGTTCCTTCGGCATTGTCCACAGCTTTAACTTGTGTTTTCGGTGGTAGTGCCAAGTGTTGGTGTCAGTATCCATTTCTTAGCCTACAAATGCTGCAAAAGGAAAACCATTTTGTTCTTAGCCTACAAATGCTTAAATATGTATTGCTCTGTCAATGTCAGGATAGGGAAAAGGTTACTGCCCCAGGGATGCACACAATGCTACTGAAGTGGTTAGTAAATACCAATAGTGGTGATAAAAAAAACTGCGCATTAAAACACACATATACTAAGAGCTTTAGTATTTGCTGTTCCATGTGAACTGTTATTCATGAAATTGCGAATCATGGGATGACATTGCTAATACAAATTCATGTTTTTGGTTCCTCATGATTATTTAGCAAATTGAACTTCCTGATATTTGTTAGGTTCTTAGGTATATCTGAATTTTTTGAAATTTGGACACAAATACAAGTACCTTCCAGTACCTGAGTGTACTTACCATCACCATTTCTAGCTCTATGAATCAAAATTTACTTGATTCAAAAAATGAATTACAACTCCACTTCCTAATTGAAAAATGAAGGTTAAAAGCTTAAAACTTTAACTGGATTTGGAATTCCTTGGTTATAAGAAACCAAACAACCTGTTGGACCAAATGTTTGAGGCAGTGCTCGATACTTCCAATAATATGCAAAAAAAAGTCCTTATGTTGGACACAATTGTAGCAACTTATATGTGGAAAGTGGAGGGTCAATCACATCCTCTTTATGTTCTCGAGTGCAAGCATTTCAAGGAGCCAATGCTGAATGAAATCAGGAATGGATGTATATACCTCACTAGGGGTGCAATTGTACCCCTAAAATTTGCAAATTAGCATTTAACCATTCTTATGTTTACATTCTGAAACCCCCACCCCCAATTTAAAAATTTTCACCCCAGCCTATCTCAAACGTCTAAAGCAATAGTAGTCATCTGTATATGCGTATTATAAATTAAAAGCTATTTGAATTTCATATCTAATGGCCCAAACATTATAAATTCAAAACCAACAACACTATAAAGTCTAATACCAAAAAACCAAAAACCCAAAACTAATAGTAAAAGTCAAAAAACCCATTTCCCTCCATCTCTTTGTTATTTCACTGATTTGAATTCCAAAGACCTAAGCGGCCAAACCCTTACTCCATTCTCATCTCTGCACAGTAATCCATTGGCACTGGCCGCCTCTTGGACCACTGCGTGCACCCCACGCGGCCTGGATCGCCTCTTGGAAGTGAGACATCTATGTCAAGTTTGTCCGGTCCTCCTCTTCTCTCCTCAACTTTACAGTAAGTGCAAATGAGGTGTATATTATATTATTAGTTTTTAGATAAATAGATATTTGTAGTTTACCGCCAGTAAAATTTTTCTATACCCGCCTCTAGATGACATAGATGGTTTCTTGTTGATAACTATGTCATCGGGGACCAGGAGGACATTGCTCCTTGTTTGTTCTTCCAAAACACTTACATTGGAAACATTACCCTTCTTGATGTTGACCATGTTTTGCAAAGGCTTGATATGCAGCAGTTCTATAGGGATGCATGGGTAGAGAGAGAAGAGACAGAGGGATTCTTTCTTTGGAGATAAGGTCATTATAAAAGACTCAAAAAATGCACTATGAAAATCACTGCAGCCAATGTTTTAAAGCTCCTATCTAGGCCTAAGTGGTATCTAGACCGCCTGCCTAGTTCTTAGGAGTGCCTAGGAAGCCGAGATCGCTCACGAGGATTGCACCGCTCAGGTCTTAGTCGTGATTTTCTTCGTTGTTGCCTCCACATCCTTTAACCTCCTTCAAACTCTTTCGACCGCCTCTACTGACTCGAACACATCCTCACCTTCTCCAAGTCTTCTGACCTCCAACAAAAACTTCTCCGTCACCACTTCACAAAAAAGGATGTCCTCCTGGGTAGGGGTGCAAACAAACTGAATTCGAATCAAATACCCTAGTATTCGTATTTGGTCCGTATTCGACTATTTGAATTCAATTAGGATAGTATTCGAATATTCGACCACTATTCGCAAATATATCCGTTAATAGTATTTGGGTAATCTTTACAAATTATTCGGTCCATATTTGCTAGATATTTGGCAAATATTTGTTATCTTAGTCTTGAAATAGAGTCAAACATGATATACCTGATGAATATGTAACATCATTATATATATTGTTCGCAAATAAAAAACTATTTATCCACATTTACAAGTTGCAAAATGAAATTTTAAGGGCTAAACTGTATAAATTAATAGTTTATTAAACAAACGAATCGAATATGCCTATGGTTAAATTCTATTCGTTTATGAACCGAATAATAAAAACTATTAATTTAATATTAAATGAACTATTGAATCGAATATGACTGAATACCTTAGGCGAAAAAATACCGAACTATTTGTTAAATATTTGGTTCATTTTCACCCCTATTCCTAGGCTTAGTGCTTACAGCCTAGGTGCCAGTTTGGCACCTAGCGGTGCCTCTTGCTTGCAATTCATTAAAAATTAAAAAATACCTAGGCCCCGCCGAGATGCGTAGGCTCTAGGCTGCAGGTCCGACGCCTAGGCCGTCTAGCGCTTTCTGTAACCTTGATTGTAGATGATAAATACATATATGTGTAGACCTAACTTGTGAAAGGTGAGTTGTGAATTAATAATGGTTAATATAGTGAATGTCTTGCTAATCTGGTCAATTTAGGAAATTAGTTATAAAATTCGTAGTTGCTAAAGGGAGAGTGGAGAGAATAATAGGACAAGAAAGAGAAGAGCGGGGCAAACATTTAGGTTAGCTTAAATTAGATACATTATGAATAACTAGATACATTATGAATAACTAGAATATAAGCACGTGCAAATGCACATGATATGAAAAATTTATATTCCGAATATGACAATGTTATTAAATTTCAGCTATTTTATGAGTGCATATTCTAATATCAAGATGAACATTTTATCAATGTGATTCTTTTTCTAAAGAGAGAACGTGATTTAAGTTTTTTGGTTTTTTATATATTAGTCCCTTAAATATTCAATAATTGCATATTAGTCCATCAAATCTTATAAATTGCATATTAGTTCCTTAAATCTTCAATAATTGCATATTGGTCCCCAAATCTTAGAAATTGCATACCTCAAATCTTATAGGCTCTTGCAAAATTGTTCCTTAACTAGTATATTAATTAAAACCTAATCATGGTTAGGTTAACTCTTAAACTAAAATCTGCAATCACCAAACTATCCCTCCCTGATGTTTCAACCCTTTGTGAAGCTCAACTTCAGGTTTTTTGCTAACTATTGGATAAGAACTCAAGTAAATTTTGATTTATTTTAAGCCAGTATTGGGTTTAAACTTATTAAGAAATGAGTTGGGGAACATTAAAGAGGGGTAAAATAGTCACTTTACCTCCAAACATTAGATTTGGCGGAATACTCCCCAAATCTAACGGGAGTTAACTTGAAAGACCATTTTGGAAGACCCTATTAGGATTTGAGGGACTCATATGCTATTTTCAAGATTTGGGGGACTGCTATGCAATTATTGAAGATTTAAGGGACCAATATGTAATTTTCTAGATTTGAGGGACTGATATGCAATTATTGAACATGTAAGGGACTAATATCTAAAAAACCCTAAAATAATTTGTTTTTCTCAAAAATATAATCAAATAATATTTACAAATCAGCATATGAAAAGAAGGCTAATTTAATACCAGTTCTATATAAAATAATTTTCCATGCTAGAGTTAACATGCCAAAATACTGAGAAACATAATGTAATAATTAAATCTCCCTGGAAAGTGAAATTGTGATTTCATTAAAAATGAAACAATTTAACTTAACTAGGGGGGGGGGGGGTCTAATCAA
>NC_033802.1:65517767-65522688 GCF_001876935.1 Asparagus officinalis
AATGGTTTTGGGTAGGGGTGGCAAACCGTATCCATATCCGAAGAAATATCGGTACTCAAATCTATAACTGATAGGATATGATTACGAATATAGTTTTGTAGTGAAATATCCGGAACCGTATCCGAAATATCCAAATACATATTAGTCATATTGTTATAATGGTTTTAGTCTTTTAGATTATGGATATGAGGTTAATTTTGACAATCAAGATATCTAATCTTAGCTTTTCAAATATAATGAACATATTAATGAACTCTTTTATATCACATGAACTATATTTTTCCTACAATATCTAGGTTTCTCATATCCGTTTTATATCCACATGCATATCTACTTATATATCTGCACGTATATCCGTATCCGTATTCGTATCTGATTTTAGGGGATATGGACATGAATTTTCCTTACCGAGGTATATCCGTATCCATATCCGAAATGAGTAAGCGAATATGGATATGATAAGCATCATATCTGAGCCGTATTCGAACCGAATCCACCCCTAGTTTTGAGTGGTTCTGATTAAATTTGCAAATATCTATAATGAAGGTATAATCGCAATTAGTAAAAACTTGGGGTATTATATGAAAATCTTTAATTTTTATTTAAAAATAGCATCTACTTCCCTTCATTGTACATACTTGACAATTGACGTTTGAATTTACTTCTGGGGCCAACATCTTGTTTATTACATTAAACAATTTGTTACCAATTTACTATTATGTCCTCATCATTATAAGAGGAATGAAGGGCATTTCCTCCATTCTTCAAATTTTGGCATTGCCTCCGCAATGTGTTTTACATATTAGTGTAGATATCTTGATGGGGAACGAAAATTTGGATCTGCTAAAGATTTTGATAAAATCAAGTATCAACCAATATCAAGAGGGGTCATCTACATGGGAAATAAATAAGAAAAGTAAATAGTTGGTGGAGATTAATATTTGCTGCAATTCAGAGACGGAGATCATGGCATCCTTTATGCTTGCATGTGGTTCCTATCCAGAGAAGAGGAAGAAATATACCAATAAAGCTGCACTATAAGGCGTCAAGAATTTATCTTTCCAACCTGTGCATGTTGGTGTTTCTCAAGAATTATTTGTGTGTCGCATTGACCCATTGTTAATTGTGTTGAATTGAAACACATGAAAATATACTGTGGTTTGAGGCATTAGCAAATGATTCCCTTGTGCAGTCAGTTCTAGTTTCTTCTTTCTGTTTGGGAGGCATTAGCTGAGAGTTTGTCTACTTTTCTATTGTTGCAGCTATTAACTCAGATATGCCTTGCTTTGTCGGCACTTCTTCTCCGGGTGGCTGAGCATAAAAAGCCCATTGAGCAGCTATTCTCTAGTCTCAACAAACTGCAGAGCCAGGAGGACGGGAATATTGCTGTGCTGGAGATGCTCACGGTCCTGCCTGAAGAGATTGTTGAAGATCAGAACGGTGACCGGAATATTAACGCAGCAAGCAGATGCCAGTTCACTCGAGAGGTTTTTAGAGACAATCCATTTGATAGATTCGAATATGTCTTTTTTGTTTTGCCAATGCAATCTGTTCTGTGGTGCAGCTTCTATCTCACACTCCCACTGTTCTTGAGTTCCTTTTACTCCAATCAGAACAGAGGCTTGATAATGATGCCAAACTTCATGAGAGGAATCGGAAGATTTTGCGATGCTTGCTGAGTTGGGTAAGTAGGCAGTTTAAATTTCCGTATTTTTTGGTGGATAGGTTTGTTGACGATTGAACCTTGTCAGCAAATTACGGAATGTTTAATTAATTAATTAATTTGTTTCTTGGTGCATCTTTGTTTTCTGTGGTTAACTATCAATCTGGATTTGTGATGTGAAATTGACACATCTTTATTGTTATTTTGAAAAGACGCATCTTCCTGTTGCTTTGAATAAGCATTCTTCAGCTTATGAAGTTGATAGTGATTTTATCAGCGCTACATTTTAGATTGTTACCTTATATACTGCAACTACATGCTTTATCCAGGTCCTGCATGCCCATGTTCCACTTCTTTATCCTGCCTATTATTTTTGATATTTCTAAGTTCTCGCTTACCTCAGGTTCGTGCTGGATGCTTTTCAGAGGTCCCACCATCTTCCCTGCCAAATCATCCGCTTCTGAACTTTGTTTTCAATTCTTTGCAGGTGCATTTGCCAAAATTTAAATATGTTTGCAACCTTGCCTTTTATGTGCTTTTGACTCATTTTTTATTTTATATTGAGGAAGGTTTCATCTTCATTTGATGTGGCTGTTGAAGTTCTTATCGAGCTTGTTAGCCGTTATGAGGTACCTCATCTATGCATTTTTCTGGGCATTCATTCTCTGATAAAATCATTATTTTGAATAGCTGAAATACTTTTCTAGTTATATATTGGTCCATGCAACCTTATCAGGCATATATATCATGCACTTAACCTAGTTTTCTTATAGTATTTAATTTTAATGGCTCCTGTTGGAATGTAACAGTAAATGGTATGTGTGGGATGAAAGCTAGCTCAAATTGGAATGCACCAGGAAGTTGATAGTGAAATGAAATATATTAATTTATAGAGAGGTGCATTTATAAGGAAATCTTATAGCAGCTAGCATAGTTAAATCAGTTCAAGCCTATGCAACTGGTGCTAACAGATCAGATTACCAAGAGAAGTTACCTGACATAGTTATTAGTGATACTCCTATGCCCTATTATGTTTGTATTTTGAGGAGGGACTTCGTAATTGCAGATCAAATCATGGACGAAGAAGCTTTTTACATTCTACATGTTGAGCATTAGCTTGTCCCTTCTCCCATTTACTTTCTCTGAGAGTTACTTTCTTTGCAAATGAACTTCGCTCAAACCTGCCCTACGGAGAAAGAAATACTTGCCCACACATTTTGAGGTAAAATAATGTCTTATATATGTTGAAGGCACTGGATTGTCTGCTGTCAGGTGCGTTACTAGTGGCAAAATGAGGAAAATAAAAAAAACACATCTGAGCCAGGTTAGAGACCCATACAGGACTATCTGGATAACTAACACATCAATTAATCATTAAACACTTGATGCCCTAGCTTTCGGCCATTAACACAACCCTTCTTTGTGAGGCTTAGGACTGCTGTGGAAGTTGACATAAGCCATGTGCTTAAAGGTTGGTTTACTTCCTAATGCGAGTAGAGAAACCAGAGTGTATTTATCAGCGTGTATTGCAAATAGTGATGCCAAAGTATACTTATCTTCACTTGATAGACATCGCTAACCATGAGGACCGTTTTAGTCTCTGTATCAAGTACATGCATATGTGATGCATGATATCTCTCAATTCTCAAACTAGCTACTCATTATGTATATAAGTCGAAAGAGCACTAGTTGAACTTGAATAATATTTGGTCGTCTTGTAACATAAATTCGCTTAAACCTTGTAGGTCATGCTATCTCATGGTCCCTTTCAATTCTATGTGAGAGGTCTTGTGAATATGGCTGTGGCTGAGCCCTTGATGATACTTGAAGCTTTTCTGTTGACTTAGTTTTCAGTCTGTCCTGTATGCCATTGATGTGGATTGGTTGCGACTTGCAAGAAATTCATCCCTTGTGCAGCAACCTAATTTGAATGCTTTTGTGAATAAAGTTGGGCATAAGATTTCATTTCAGTCTACTAGGATCAACTGATGACTTGCACCATGGCCTTAGACTCAATAATGAACATAAAATTACTGAATAAGAGAAGAGAAGGAAGCAGAATAGGTTGAAGATTCTTTCTCTGGTTTACATTTTCACATGACGTATACTATCTGCAGCACTTGACTGCCGGCTCGTACAGACTACTCCAGTGAAAATATATAAAAACCTAAGGTTGGACATGGAAACTAAGTATCTCGTGAACCTTTTTCAAAAGGTCCGACATATTAGACAAAGTATCTCATGAGCCTTTTGTACTTTGAATTTAAGGAAAATTTTAGTTAATGGATGTCTAAAACCCTACCATCAAGTCATTAGAAAACTTAGAACATTAGCATTCGTCAAATATTTCCTCTGTCACTACCTGTTAGGCTGTTGGCATGCCACAGGCATCTAAGTGGTGGAATATATGCAATCTTCAGTAACTGGCCTAGTACACTTCCACAATCAGTTATATGATGAACCTACATTGTAATTGTGTAATTTGTGACAGCTGTGTTCTTCTATTTATTTATCTTTTGCTTTACAATTTTGTAATCATTTTTGGTATTTGTTGCTGCTTATTTCCTGGCTATTTTGACTGCAACTGCATTGACAGGGTTTACCACAGGTTTTGCTGTTTAGAATACAGTATCTCAGAGATAGACTTCTCCAACCAGCATTGGCTAATAGAGACGAGAAAATAATTGCTGGTCTTGCATGTTTGATGTCTGAAATTGGTCAGGCAGTAAGTGTTCCATATGGCATGTAATGTTTTCACTTTCCTATGACCAGATTTTTTTTTTATTTCTAACTTTGGCTGTGTTACATTCAATATATAAAGTAATTCACATTTCTTCCTATTTGTACAAAATGTTTCAATTATGGTCCGTTATGTTTTATGTATTAGGCACCGTCATTGATTGCAGAAGCAAGCAGTGAAGCTCTTGTCCTTGCAGATGCACTATTAAGGTGGTATTTTATTTAATGATTCACCAGTTTGAGATTTTTAGGTCATCGTTCATGTGCTCTACAGGCTTAATAATCCTTGTGACTTTTTCAGTAAATTACAAGTTTCCTGCAAATTTAGGAAGGTTTTTTTTTGCTTTGCTCTTATCAACTTATAACCTGAGTAGCCTCCATCAGCTATCTCTGTAATAAAGTGTTTTTTTAGATTCCATCAGTTTGGATATCATGACAGCATCTTCTGGAATATCTGTTTCTGTTACTTCTTTAGTTTTAAAGTAGGCAAGCTCAATGCTAAAACCACTTCACAATTGC
>NC_033802.1:65522698-65564611 GCF_001876935.1 Asparagus officinalis
TCACCATAACCTTCCTTTTTCTGAAATTCTTTTTGTCACAGTTTGACAGGCTATACTAACATGATTTTGATTGCTCACTTTTGTGTTCAAATGTTTTCTGTGATGACAGTTGTGTTGTTTTTCCAAGTGACGACTGGGAAATTCCAGATTCAACATTGCAATTTTGGTAATATACTATTCTATCTTTATTTTTTAGTTGTTAGGATATAATTTATGCATCAAAAGCATATCCTAAAGTTTTACGGATGGCGTGATAAACTTGCTGTTGTAAATCAATGATCCCCTTTGTGAGTTCCACTGACTGAAACTTCTTGCATGCATGCAAGAAGTCTAGGTGTCGAATTCTCCTCATGTCAGGCTATTCTTTTTCTAGGGAGACAGAAAAAAAGTTCCCTTCTCAATGCTGGCTGCGAAATTAAGTAGATGACGTTGATACAAGTCCTGATGTTAAAAAAAATTGCCCTCTTTATGGAGGCAAATGTTAGTTTTTTCTTTTCCCCCCTTCTAGAGGCTTCTTTATGTCATTGAGATTGTCACTATATATGATGCGCTCTTAGTCAAGAATATGCCAATACAGTAGTCAAGTACAGGGAAGCCTAAGATCGATTCTCTGGGGAAGATCGATTCTCTAAGGGAATATCATTCATGGAGCTGAAGGATGTATTCTATGGTATGTGTTATGGTGTTAGATAACTCAAAGTCAAGACAGTGTTCAACTGACATCCACGGTGGTGGTTTGCCTGCTGAGGTCTGGTTGCCACCTTTCTACCTTGCTTTTGGCCAGGCCCGCTAATTGAGCTCCACGTGGTTGTTTGCCTGGATATGATTTTAGGCAATTCACTTTCATTCATTTAGTTTCACAAGCTTAAATTTTTTCGCACTTAGTAAATTTAGGTTATCAGATGAGTCTGATTGAATCTCTTGAAGGGCTCAAGCTGAGCCTCAAGCTTTTCAAGACCATGCACAATCCAATTATACAGAAGAAAATGAAGTTTACAACTGAAGACAAATAATGTATCAATTCTTTTGCAATTGCACAATGAAAATATAGAGGAAGTAATCAAGCAGATAGTATGCCTAGGTTGTTAGATGGGTCTGATGGAGCTCTTGCAAGCTTGAGCCGAGAAACTTCTCGAGTGCACGTAAAATCCATATAAAGGTACAAAACATATTTTACAACCGAACGCGGAAATTGTATTAAACCTTGAATTGCACAATGAGAGTATAGAGGATGTAACGGAATGGAGAGCAAGTCTTGCAATCAAATAGAATGTTTGACTTGAGTTATCTGACACCCTAACACATACCATAGAATGCATCCTCATTATTAGGTTGCAAAAAAAATTTCAACTTAATAATTGAACAATATATTTGATTGTTGAATTAATTATAAGTCTCTAATGATGTTAATAAACTACCATTGATAATTGAAAATAATGACAACAATTTTAAAGTGAGGAATTGCAGGGAAAAAATGATAACGGAAATTCTATTTATTACGTACGGTACGTAGCTGGCGTGGATTGGCTGTAATGAAGTTGAAATATTAGGCTTGAGAATGATTGGAAATTTTAATTAAATTAATCTTTATCAAGATGCAGGCCTAGTCATGACTTACAACTTATTGAGTCTTTGAGGGATCGACCTCTGAGTCTACTCGAGCTTTTAAATGATCAAGCTTAAACACGAAACTGGATTTGCCTGGTCCTCAAACCTGTTCATTTATCTTGGCGAGATTATACTTTTTGTTCACGGTTTGTTCATTAAGTTAGTGAACAAGCTGAAACAAGCTTTTACCTTTTTTTAACTCGAGCTTTTACCAGTTATTACTGACTAGCAGACTTGGCTCTTAGTGGCCATCCAGTTTCCTTAGCTGCTTTTATATACCGCTGGTTTTCCTTCTGAGAATTGAAGCCATGTGCATCACTTAATGTCAGTTCTCAATTCATAAACTTATAATCACTTAATTGGTATTTGCACTGCAATGTGGTATTGGATCTCGAGATTTTTGGTATTTGCACTGCAATGTGGTATTAGATCTCGAGATTTTTACTTAGCTAATATTTCGCTTCAGGTGTAGCCTTGCAAGTTATCTTCTTGGTTCGGTTTCAGCCAAGGCAAATTGCCGTAGAGGATTGCAAGAAATGTTTTCCCCTGTATTTTCAGCATTATTAGATGTCATTTTATTGCGTACTAAGGTAATAATCTTTTTTTCTTTTTCCACTTTTATTCGGCATTTTATGACATTTTCTTTCATATAATTTATCTACCTTTTATGATCTACATTCTCTGGGATTTCTTTTTTCTATTTTGTGCTGTTGAAGACCATGAGTTGCTTCCAGTTTAATAGAAGTCTGAGCAAAAAATATTTTTGATACATGTACATCAACAATAACCATGAGTTGCATCAAAAAAGATTTTATATGATTAGTTTAAGGCACATAAACAACTGGTTGTTGTTCCATTTGTCTCTTTGTGCTTAGAGATGCATGTGATTCCCTATGCAAAATCCCATGTCTACCTCTTTTGTCTACACTTCCAAATCATGTGGAATTAGGAAGGCTGCACTGTGGTTCCAATGTTCCATAAGCTTAAACTGCATGACCATGACTGGTCTTGACGTTCCCATAGCAGCCCATCATGTCTGATTAGTAATTGAAACCAACTCATATAGGGGTAGCTAGGTTGACAGCTACTTAAGGACTGATCATGTTTTTCCATAACTGTTGCAATCCAAATAACCATTCAATTTTCATGGGAAAGGCTTATGGTGATGATGGAGAATGCAAAGCACGTCAGTGCACATGTTGACAGTCGTATAATTTCAGTGTCCAGTGTCTCGTCCTTACTATTCTTTATGCTATATGTTGATTGGGAGATCAGTTTGAAAGCTCAGTTTACATCTCAACATTACTTTCCGGCTGCATGATTAGCAATTTAGAAATCATGTTTTAGGAATGCGCATATTTGTATCCATATGAATATCTCTAGATGTTTATGAGTTTAAAGAAAATCCTTGGCATGTCTCAAAACTGTAGCTGAACATCACTTGGCATATTGTACAATTACCCGTCTATATGGGCTGCAGCTGTAGTTAAGAAAGGAGTATACCCTCGTGTCAGAATTCCCACGCGCAATTGAAAATAACCTTATGAACTGTGATCCCACCAGAATCCACTAGAAAAGTTACTGTCTATGAAGAGGAGAAATATGAAGCTGGTAGCCTGCACACATAGTTTAATATTTCTATTATTTTCCCTGGATTTCCCCCCTTATCATTCCCTGTTCTCAACTTTCTGTGCTCCTCTTTGGCAGTTTGATCCTGAAGTTGATGGTGGCACTGGAATGTTGGATATACCTGACGGGCTCATTCAATTTAGGATGAATTTGGAAGAACTTCTAGTAGATATTTGTCAGCTTATAGGGCCAGCTTCATTTGTGCAAAAGGTGCTCTTTTCAGTATGTTGATTCTCTATATTTTCAAATATTTGCAAGTGAATATAACTGAATAAATTAAGTTATTTGTTTTATATTTGTGCTATTCCGCTTATCATTGTATTTTCTAGTTGCTCTTGCACCATAAATGTTGTCAACAGAAGCATTAAGTTTTATGTACTAACAGATGCACCATTGCCGTGAAATAAAGGTTTCTTGTTTGCTTACTTTTTTGAGTTTTTCCATTGTAACATTATAATGATATCTATATATAACTCTGTTGCTTCTGACACAACTAGATCACACCTTTGTCTTCTTTGTTTTCTTTAGATTTTCTGTGGTAACTGAGTTAATGATAAATTAGCACATTTAAGTTTTAAATTTGCCTCATAACCGCATCATTTTGCATGCTGTGTGAATTTATGTAATTAGTTGCATACAGATTTTCGGTGGTGGATGGGCAACTACGGATACATTAATTCATTGGGAAGATGTGGAATCAAGAATGTTTGCTCTCAATATGGTGAGGCAAGGTTTTACAAATTGTTGTGTTTTTTAGTGTACCAGATGTAAAGTCCCTTAAGTAGCCTGTAGATCTCTTAACTGAAAATCTAACTTTGAGATGTTTTCTTATGTATTGTTTTGTATATTTGCATAAGTACTTATGGATGCTTACCTTTCACTAGAGTAACTAATTTCTAAACAAAAAATAATATTAACCTGCATCATAAATTGATAAAGGTTAGGAGAAATATTCTTGGTCCATCATAACCTAATCGATCCTTTCTTTTAGCTTCCTTTTTTGGTCGCATGAAGTTGCAAGTTAACAAAGATTTTATAGTTCATGAAATTTAACTCTACTTCATGTATATTGTTGTATATAATGTTATAGTGCAATTATATCTCAATTCTCATGTCTAAAATTTCATTGGATATAATATTGCCTTGTATAAGTAGACGGATTTTAACATTATCTTCTTATATTCAAATGAGGTGATGCACATCTCTGCAATTTGAGGTATCACAATTTTCTTGTTTTGGGAGTGGACTCCGATTTGCTAATTCCAAATATAGAAGTGGTGAATCTCAATTCAAAATGAAAGTTAAATTTCTTTGATTCGGACTCGGCAGTTTCTACCAAATCTAAAATTTTAAATTCATGGAACTACACCACTTAGTAACTAACACATCCTTGGACAAGCCGTAATTTCAAAGTCCCCTTTTGTTTGGGAAATGCCAGTATCCTAATATTTCTAATTGGTATTTGATGCTTCCTGAATGAATTTGGAGGGGTTAGAAACAGAAAAAGCTAGAACAGAGATACAAGAAAAGATGAAAACATTTTAGAACAAAGTACCTCTGCATAGAGGACAATCCGTTCCTAGATGAGACCCTTTATGGTACTGAAAATCACATTATTATCACCTGAAAGAAATGAGTATCTAAATCTTGATTCAAAGTTTCCAGGTTTAGTAGTTTATTAAATTTGAGGAGGACATCTTCCATCTTGAATAAACTTGTCAACTACTCCCAAGCGGCACTGTTTTCCTAATGGTATTGCGTCAGCACTCACTACTTCGTTTCACATCTTAATAAAAAAGGAAGTATTTTCAGTGAGAAAACAAATGTTACAGGTAAATCTCTTGTGGTCAACCTTGAACATGAAGATTTTGGAATAACTGAACATCTTGGACAAGAATCTTTTTCTCAATTTTGGACCAATAGGTGAATGTAGCAAAAGCTCCAAGCAAACTAAGTGGAATTACGTAGGTGGGAAGGGAGAGCATTGTTGGATTACTCAATGCCAAACTTCCTTTATGCTTGCTCCCTATTTGCGTCGGAGGTTGATAAGGATGGTTTTATGCGTACCAGCAAATTCAGAAGACAAAAACACAATCAGGATGAATTATGATTTATTAAATCAGTTAGCTTAACTTCTCGAGTGCATACTTTTTGATGGAGTTCACCAAGTTAATGCTTCTATAACTTTTTAGGTCTTGAGATTGTTCATTCTATTATTTTTTTTTCATACATGTAAAAATTAAACTCACAAGGATTTACTCATGGTTGTTTAGGTTGCAGAAACTATTCTGCAAGAGGGACAGCCGTTTGACTTTTCATTGATCATGCGGTTGGTGACCATTTTATCTAGTAGACCATCTGAAGAGCTCAAGGGTTTCTTATCCTTTGTAAGTTCAACTGCGCTCTAAAAAATATATAAATAAATAAATGAATAAATGAATAAAAATCTCCATTTGTTGCTCTTCAAAATTCACTTAATTTCAAATATTCTTTAAGTAAGCTAACTTTATGCTCCCTGTATAAATTCAAATGTCTAAAGTTGCCTCTGTAATTTTTTATTTTTGTAGGTATATAAATCTGTAGCTGATGTAGTTGGTTCTTATTCCAAGTGGATCTCGTCATTGCAAAATAACATTAGGCCATTACTGTAAGAGTTTAACATCGTCGTTTCAACGATTATTATGTGTCCCTCTTCTTATTGATGAATCTGTTCTTGACTCTTCCAGTCTATTCTGTGCATCTGGGATTGAAGTCTCAGTGTCCTCAAATGCTTGCTCGTCAACCTTGCGTAAACTTTGTGAAGATGCTTCCACGCTGATTCATGATCCACAAAATCTTGAAATTCTGATTTGGATTGGAGAGGTATTGTTTATCTAACTAGATACTTCTTGTAATGTGTTGAATCATTAATCAAAGCTACAACAAATTAAAATATCTGCGCGGGATTCTTTATGACACAGACTGTTTGATTTATGTGATTATGATCGTGATGACACCTCTTGTACAGCCAGTCATGATGGAATGCCAGAATTCCTGTTAAATGACTGAAAACATATTGTGTTTGACTTCTATTTAAATTCTGAAGAGCTAACTGGTTGCTTCTAATCAGTTAAAACATATAGTATGTTTGCAGTTTGCGCTAAGAAACTAAATTTCTCGTTAAATTGAATTCTCATATTGTTGCCATATAATCTGTTTCCTTATCTTGCACTCATTTTTTTCCATTTTTTGAAAAATGTTCCTAAAATGGACCTGATCTAATTCCGCTTTGAATGGTACCATGATATTGGAGTGTATACTTGATAGGCAACTGGATGGACTTCACTTTATGGTTGACATCATCCAGCAACTTCTTACACCATTATGATGTGACCTTTCTAACTGTAAGAAGCCTTATGGTACACAGCTTTGGTCCTGCCTATCAATTCAGTATCATAATGTCCTGACTCCATGCAAAAACTGCTGCAGGCTTAATATGTGTGCTCAGACAGAGAGACACATGGCGTAACATGTTAGAAATACGAGCTTGAAATCTCTTCTGTGGAGAAATTAATTCTCCTAGTGCTTGGAAGTTTTTTTTGGGTTTCCCATATTATTTTTTTCACTTGATCCTTTTACTCAATGAAATAAGTGGCACTGGCTCTGAGGTAAAACAGCAACAATAACAAAGCATGTAATTCTTCCCTTTTTTTCAACTGGTAGATTTGGACTTTTGGAGTTTTGACCGGACGTGTAAGGTTGATATTCTATATCTATGGTGAAGCGCTTAATTGTTCTCAGACATATGCATTGTGTGGTCTGATCTAGGGTGATATGCTGGTGCAACAATGATTTCATTGCCGTGAGAAAGTTCTGCTTTTATTAACAGAAGAACAATGCTTATACTAGTGATATCGGCAGTCGGCTTATTGTGCCATTAAGTTGTTAGTATGTGAAAAGTTTAACGTTATGGTATATACGATCTTCCTTTTGGGACCAAATGGCATGTGTGATAATTTCCTTAACATATAAGTTTTTGCTAGTTCAGTATATGGTTTCACATTTTGTTACTGTTTTTTTTTTATCTAACCTTAATAAATTGCTTTTTTTTTGGAAGGATTTGGAGAAGAGGAGTTTGTCATTGGAAGAAGAGGAAGAGGTTGTTAGTGCTATAACTCTTACCATTAGTTCTGTGCCCAACAAAGAGCTAAAAAAAAGTTCATTAGCAAGGCTGCTGTCCTCTAGCTATGGAGCCATTGGAAAACTTGTGCGTATATTTTTCTATCACGTGGCAGTTTCGACATTACACACATGCACGCGTGCGCACACACACATTCTCATAAAAGCAGGAGCATCAATTTAGTGCTCCTTTGTACTTACTAGGTGAAGAAATTTATTGCACTATGCAAGATTTTGTACGTTATTAAAGTTAATGGAAAAGCGTTGGTGGTTAGTAGAAAGTAAAAAAAGATAGTTTGGAGGATTTATACCAGCATATAAAATGGGGGTTGCTCTTTCTACTTCATATATTAGTATATGAATCAGACTCCTTCGCCAACTTATGCAATGATGCATCTATTGAAAAATTGAATTTCACATTGCTAGTAATAATTTGGTCTCAAATGTCAAATCTTTAAACTCCAAGTCATCCAAGTATACTTACCTCTCCATGTGTTGGATTAGAAGTTATTAGTGTATTTCCATTGCGGCCTTTTATTTATTATAATCTGCAACTTCTTCAGAACATTCTTCTGTTTATTACTATTAAGTGGCCTGTTGAAAGTCCATTCATCATGCTTGAACACATTGTTTTAACCACATAATGATTGAATACTGTTATCATTTAATGTAACTTAAATATGAGAATATCCTGATAGGATGCTCACTTTGGCTCATTTTTTAAATACGTTTTTACATGAAAACCACCTTTATTTGTGTCCAAATTGCAATTTACCACTTTATTTTTTTATTTTTTTATGTAAACCACATTAGTTTGCTTACATGTTCTCAATGTCACACTTTTGGGTATTTTGTGTTTTAAAAAAATGTGAAATTCCTATAGTACTCTTCAGTCTAACCCAAAAGGGAAAAAAAAGAAGAGGAGGAGAGGAAGGGGAGAGGGGGAGGGAAGTTGGTGGGATCGGTGGCGGGATAGGAGGGAGGGAGGTTGGCGGCTAGAGTGGAGAGAGGAAGAGTAGGAGAGGAAGAAGGTGACGAAGGTGAAAATGGAGGAGAGGAGAGGGGAAGGGAAGTTGAGGGGAAGCAGGGGTGACAAACGGGTCGATTCGGGTCGGGTCAGGTCAGGTTATAGTCGACCCGACCCATATAAATGTGATCCGATCCCACTCGTTTAATAACAGGGTCAATGCTACATGACCCATTTATTAAGCGGATTACCCGACCCGACCCGTATAACCCGAATGACCCGTTTATTAGCTTGTTGAAGGTGTTGCGGGCCATTCCCTCGAAGGTCGTGTAAAAAATGGCGCCGGCTGCGGTAGGCGAGAAACTTTGCGCGACGTTCATTCCATTTATTGCAACCGTCAAAGTAATCATCTTCGTCGTCTCCGATTGCTTCGATCAACGACCGCTGTCGATTCAGCAACGGGTTCTCAAGAAGCAGACAACCTATGATATTCGTAGACTTGCTCACGTATCCAGATGTTGTACATTTTTATAAATTTTTTACAACTTGTACAAGTTGGATAAGTTTGATTCCTATTGCTTGCTTAATCTTTCCACTGAAGATTTCTGAATTTTAGATTTGTAAGTTGCCTAGCTGTCTTATTAGTCAAACCGAGCTATATTTTGCTGCAAAATACCTATTTTCTTCGGTAAAACCCCCAACTTTATCTCATCATCTTGATGAGGAGCAGCAGGCGGCAGCGGATCCATCAACCTCGATCTCGTCTTGATACGAAGAAGGCCTGAAGCTTTTTGAAACAAGGAGTTCGAAGTGCAGCGCAGGACCTCACCATTGCCTTCCTCTTTCGGGTTGGTGTTGGGTTATACGGGTGGTACCCGAACTGACCTATTTAATAAATGAGTAAATTTGGGTTGACCTGTTTATGACCCGACTCATATAATTCGACCCATACTTATTATAAACGGGTCAGATCGGTTGATGAGTCGGGTCATAAATTGTCACCCCTTAGGGAAGTTTGAGTATGGAGAAATCATAGAAATGGAGGAGGTGATGGAGGAAGTGGAGAAGGACAGAGAGGGGAAGAGGAGAGGAAAAGGAGGATGTGGAGGGGGTCATTGGTTGAGAGGGAGGAGAGGAGAAAAGAAATTAGGGTTTGGAGAAACCCTAGAGATGAAGGAGATGGTGGAGGAGATGGAGGAAGAGGAGATGGAAGGAGAGAGAGGAAGGAAGAAGATGGAGAGAGTTAAAGTGGGAATTTTTGAAAATTTTTGGGCTGAATAATGGTAAAGGTGTGACATTGAGAACATGAAAGCAAACTAAGGTGGTTTACATAAAAAATAAAATAAAATAAAGGTCGTAGGTTACAATTTGACATAAGTTAAAGGTGGTTTTCATGTAAAAACCCTTTTGAATATTTAGTTATTTTCTTTTAATTTTCATATTGAACTATGTGGAGAAATCCATTAAACAGTAAATAAAAACTGAACATATGCTGTTGTCCTATATCCCTCTAGGCTTTATGGATCTTCTACTGTCAATTCTTCTCCATGCCTATGTTCTTTTGTTATCCTTGTCGTTGTATAAAAGTATGTTTCCTCTTTCTGCATTCGTAAAATATTCATCCCATTCATTTTCCAGATAGATGCAGACAGTGAGCACTCTTTGAAGAAAAATCCTGCTGCCTATACCCAGGCCTTGGGCTCAGCTGTAAGGGGTTTATACAGGTTGGTTACACATTTCACAGTGCTTACAAACATTTCTTCTGTTTACATTATGGCACTTGTAATGGATTTTTCATGCAATATAAGATTCAGATTTATTTGTATCAGATGTGTGATAATACTATGGCCCATGTTATTAAGGAATTTTCTTCTGGCAATCCTTTTTTCCTGGTAAAATATTAACTTATTGGGTTCTGTCTTTTTTTCTGGATGAACTCGACTGAATTGCGAGTTCATAAGTTATAACTGCTGTTGAAATATATGAAGTATTTTAACACTGATAATTGCCAGGTCAAAGTTGTTTATGTGGATCTTCAATTTTGGATTATTAATATATCTTAAAAATATACATTTCTTGTTTCCATGTTCATATTCTGGCCATGAATATATCTAGTATGTTGGGTTCTAAAGGTAGTATCATGCTCATTTGTCAATTGTCATTGCTCAAGAAGTCCGTTTAAATTTTAATTTAGGGTTTTCTTGTTGAAGTTTGGGTTTGGCAGTTTTCTGATTTGACTTAAACCAGTTTGGTTTTTGTTCATAGCATGAATAAAAAAGGACCTCTTAACCTGAGTATTTGGATCAGTTTTATACCCAAATTGCAGCCTTAAAGGAGAGATGCCTATGGAGTGAGGTAAAAGGTTCTCAGTAAGGTATAATTATTAAGGTATATAAAATAATTACCAAGGACCTTTTGAGTTCATTCCAAGTTCCTAACCCAAGCTACTGTTTTCAACAGTATGTTTTCACTTTGAAGCTTACAGGTGAGATGGTTAGCTTTTTTTTTTTTTTTTTTTTTTTTTTTTTTTTTTTTTTTTTTTTTGAGGTTTGAAGATTAAGCTCATTTGAGCCAGCAAGCCAAAACCTTCATACTCCCAAATAATGCTAACGAAGCCTATGTGAGTTTAGATAAATGGAGAAGATAATAAAAGCATACGTTGGAGTTGGATTAACCTTTGAAGCATAATGGTAGCCAACAAGGCAAATGGAAATACATTTTTGTGAGCATAATGACTCCCAGCCAGCTTGAAATATGAAAAGAGATCTGGGCAGTGTGTCAGCCCTCCTCCCTTCTCTTAGGGGCTGTTTGGTTGTATGTTTTTACCATGTAAAAGGATGGAAAGTGTAAAAAAGTGGGTCCCAATGTCAGCTTTCATCACTTTCAATTGTTTGTTTGTAGTTGTGAAAATAGGGTAAAGTGATTTCATATGCTGATGTGGCTTGTAAAGTGATTTCATAAAAAAAAGACATGATTTTAGGAGAAAGCTGACATTGAAGTCAGGAAAAATAATAAAAAATAATTCCAACCAATATGATTATTTGAGTAGGGACCACTTTTTACACTTTCCAAACAAACAATTAAAGTTACATTTACAAACCAAACAAGCAATTTATGATTCCAATGGAATCAAAAACAAACAAAGAAAAGTATAAAAGTAAAATTGATGAGGTGGACAACAACTTTCCAAGTTGTGTCATACACAACTTTACCGACAACAACCAAACAGCCCCTTATTTTCTCCTACTTCTACAATTTATTGTCTTTATGCAATGTTTCTTAATTTTTGAGGACATGGCTTAGTATATAGTTATATTTTTTGTACCAGTTAGGTGGTATGACTACTTGATGAAGACAGCGTCTTCTTGCCAAACTTGAAAGCTTGCTTTATTATCATTAGCACGGATTATCTTCTTTTAAACCTGCTGGAAGATTTATGCATCATTCATGTCTTTGCATATCATAATTTTTTAGTCAACAATATCAGTCTGTATCTAAGCTTTTGAATATTCGAGTATTTGTTCTGTCTCGGCTGAAAGAGCTTTTGACTTTAGGATGGGAGCCGTGTTTAGTCATCTAGCACCTGCGACAACTGATCAGATTGAGGATGACACGATTCTGGTTCTCCTGGGAGTGTTTTGGCCACTTTTGGAGAAACTTTTCAGTTCAGCACATATGGAAAATGGTAGTTTATCTGCAGCTGCATGCCGATCTCTTTCTCAAGCTGTCCATTCTTCAGGTGTTTCTCTGACTTAATTTTACTCTTGGTTTTAAGCATTGGTCAGAAATGTTTAAGAGCCTTTAGTTCATTGATTGAATTTCACACATTACAGGCCAACAGTTTTTGATGCTGTTGCCAAAAGCACTGGACTGTTTGTCTGCAAACTTTTTGCTATATCAGAACCATGAATGCTATGTAAGAACAGGTACTATTCTTAATTTATTGCTATGTAAGAACAGGTACTATTCTTAATTTATTGCAATGCCTATTATACTTGTTATTATCAAATCAATCAGTTGGAACCTGCAGAATAAACCTGCAAAATGACGGATTCTTATTTTTATGTTCTGAATTAAATTGAATGAGACTTGATCTCTGTGATGTGAAAATAGAGAAAATTGATCTTCAACAATTCAAAGTATGATAAATGGTGTTGCTAAGTTTCTACGTGCAATTATAGAAGGCTATCCTTGAGATTCTTTGCATGTGGATGCCTGTTGTAGATGTCATGCTTGTTTTCTCATCTGATTCTTGTGTAACATTATATACTATCTTCTTATCATTTGATAACTTTACAAAAGTACTATCTTTATGCTGGACATATCTTACTTTAATTTTCTTCAGCTTTAGAATAAGTTCTCCGTTGGACACATTGCGGCCTGCCAGTTTATGTGATGATGGATGCCTATCCTCTAACCGCAATGTATGCCTAATTTGATGACCTTATTTGTGTTTGCCCAAACATAGTTCCCTTTCTTTGCGACTGAAGTGAGTTTCTTATCCTCTTGACAAGTCTCAGACTCTCAGAAGAATTATACATTCTACCCAAGCAATAATGATTGTGTTTGGCTGCTTACTAAATAGAAATGATTTCATTGATTTCCTCCTGAGACTCATGCGGTTTCTAATTAGCCATCTATGCCAATATTCTGTTGGTCCTATTAGTTTGTTTTTTAACCTTCAGACCTGTTCATTTTTCACCACTTCTCTGAACCTCACGTAAAGCGTTCTACTATCATCAGTTTTCTGCCAATTGCGAGTTTTATATTGGATATACAAGAGAGATCATGTCCGGTAAATCATTACTCTCAACCTAATTCTTGTTCTTGTTTAAGATGTTTATTTGTTATTTTGGCTACAGCTTTGCAGAAATTCTTTCTATTTCCTTTTTGTTTGTGACCTGGTAATGAGTTTTCTAGTTTTAGCTTTTTATTGATATCGTTGTTGTTTACGTTCACTCACTATGCACTCTGATCAATTGTCTGCTTCATTTTCTCCCTACCGTTCCCATTATTTTCAATATTAATTTGCATTGAGCTGAGCATGTCATTCCTTAAGCTCCTTTTACCTTGTCTAAAGTTTCGTAAGTTGCTCACAGTGTTGCTTGGTCTCTAACCTAAGACACACGCACAGACACAAAAAATAATAAAAATAAAAATAAAAAACTTGTTTAGAGCTTGGGAGCATCAAAACTAAAAACGACTCTTCATCTTATAGGGTAAACTGCAGTAAGGCACTTCCCCTGCTTGTGATGGTGATCTTCTTGCTAACTCAGTGCCAGTTGCCATAACACATGCATGTTCTCCTTGCGTGCTGCCTTCTGGCTCTCTTTAGGTCTTCAAGGGTCACCACAGTTTCTTATGATATCTTAAATGGTTTGTCACTGAAGTAGGGAACCTTATTCATACCTTTCTCATGGTCAACAAAAGTATTACCAATTTGGATTACTTTATTTTAACTCTTTGCCCTTCTATAATAAACCGTAAGTCATTCTAGATGTTTGCAGGTAACTGAATGCTCATAAAAATGCACTTGCGTTCACTTCCCGCTTGAAGACCTTTTTCATATCTTTGTGGCATTTTGCTGATTGCGTAGATATTAGTAGACCCCTAAGTTGCTTTGTTATGATTACAGAGTACATATAGAACATGATATGGCACTTTCATATAGTACAATCTGAAATCCTAGGATGCTTGTAAATTGTGGATATTACAGCAGTATTTTTTTGTGTGAATTAGCATTATTTACCTGGGAATAAATTGTGAGGTTGTAAGGTTAAATAAATACAATAACATATAAAATAATTTCAAGCTACTAGAGATAGCATAAGTCTTAGTTAAGAAATTGAACAAATTATATAAATGCTTCTATAGATATAATGGAATTGCATTAGAACTTTGACCTATAGTCTCGAATGCATTTCTTATGTTTCTTTTTAAATGTCCAGTATGCCTCGTAAAAGTTTAGGTATATGAGTATCCATGAAGTATCTGGGTATCCAAGTATCAGACACGAACAGGTATGAGTATGCAACCAACATTAAAAATCTGTGTAACATAGGTTAACCCAAAGAATGCATGATTATTACATGGTGCAAGATGATAAATGCTACCGTTTATTTTTTTCTCTTAATTCAAATAAATTTATGGCACCACCTAACATTTACTATAGATATATGTTTGCTCATATTACCACATTGAACAATTGCTTTGTTGTTTACTTTATTCCTCTTGCTTTGTAATTAGGATTATATAGCTTATGCAAATACCACTGTAAAATTGACCAACCTTCAGATCTATTTCTCAGCATGTACTTCTAACTTTCATATTTACCTGTTACTCCCTATTATTGCATTGATGCTGTAAAATTTAGTTCTATTTATGATTTCTTGGTATATCTTTTCATTTTTGGAAACTTTATCAGCTGCTGTGATGCTTGAAGAATTTGGCCACAGAGAAGAGTATGGACCTTTATGCATTAGTGTATTTGAGAGATTTTCCTCTGCAGCATCAGTGACAGCTCTTAATTCTTCTTACATTTGTGATCAAGAACCTGATCTGGTGGAAGCATACACTAATTTTACATCTGCATTTGTTCGCTTCTGCCCTAAGGTCTTAGCTCAGTTGTTTCCAGCTATGTTCAACAATATTTAGTTGAAGTATTTGATGATGTACTATTGCACAGAAGGAGCTGATATCTTTATGTGTGCATTTTTCAGAAGGTTATTGCTGCATCTGGTTCACTGCTTGAGTTATCCTTTCAAAAGGCAGCTATATGCTGCACTGCCATGCATCGGGGAGCAGCATTGGCAGCTATGTCATATCTTTCATGTAAGTATAAGATTACCACCTCTTTCTTTCGTTCTTTATCATGTATTTACTCTATTTTCATATAGGAACCTTGTTTAGTGGAAATTAAACTTGTCAGTCTGGCTTTTTTCTGCACAGAATGCTAGGTTGTGTTTCTGAATATATTATATGCATCTCAATATATCGCATTTTATGATGTCTGCTGTGTCTTTGTATTTATTTTTCCCTGCCACATGATGTGCTGGTTACAGTGTTTCTTCACTCCTAATGTCAGTAAAATAAAAGGCTCACAATTTTATTTTGGTCTTCTCATGACTATTAAAGCTTTTCCATTTTGAAATCCCCATTGTAGGTTTGTATGTCTTGCAGGTTTCTTAGATGTTAGCCTCACCTCCTTATTGGAATCTTCGGCTTTTGTACATGAAGGATCATTAAGTTCAGTGGCAATTCAAATTTTATCTCATAGCGGGGAAGGACTTGTATCCAATGTGGTATATGCTCTAGTTGGTGTCTCTGCAATGTCAAGGGTAATTATATGCCTCCTTTTCTTGAAGTATGAATCTTCTTTTGACTTAACTAATTTATTCTGCAATGTCAAGGTGATTGTTGATATTGCCCTTGCAGATTATTTAGAGAGACCTTTTGACTAAAATTACTCTATATGACGGTTACATCTTTTTAAGTATTGCTTTGTTCTACAATGCCTCAGAAAAATGTTCCTTATAATCTTCTACGAGCATATTTACAAGCCCTATTTGATTTCCTAGCATTGTTAACTTATCTGAGAAAGAATATTCTCAAAATGAGATCATCTGAAAATTCGCACAATTTCTCTTAAAGTTGCTAGCTTCAATCTGCTAATATATAAGCGAATTTTTCAATAGGTCCATAAAACTGCAACAATCTTACAGCAGTTAGCGGCAATTTGCAGTCTTTCTGAGAGAACCGCCTGGAAGGCAGTTCTTTGTTGGGATTCTTTTCATGGATGGTTACAATCAACGGTCGGTGCATCTCTCCCTCTTTCCTGTATTTCATGCACATACTTGTGCACAAATGCTCATGCTTGCTTTAACTCTCGATCCATCTTAATAGTGTGTGTATGCTATATGATAAGATAGATGTAATATTCTCCATAGCTCTTGGCTAAAAAGTCATTATGCATCTGGTAGCCCTTCTTTCTGGGCTATGAAGATTGCATTTGCGATGATCATTCTTCTATTTATAGGCGTAATAACCATCAATATGCAATCAGTACAAAGATGGTAATTAGCTATAAGGCGAAGTGCCTGTGTCAGATTTATTCTGAAGAAATTTGTGAGATAAAAAAATTTTGTTGGAGGGAGGATATACATACATACATATACATGCATGCATGCATGTTGCACTTTGTAATGTATGTATGTATGAAAAAAAAAATTCCTTTATAGTGGAATGCCATATTACTTTCTTATGATAATTTTGATATGAGATTATCCTTAATCTCTCATGTTTCACATGTGGTACTTTATATACCCTTTTTTTTCACTTCATATGGAGTACTAGGTAGCATACGTTTCAGTTTGTCTCCTTTTTTCCTTTTGTATGAGATAGATAATTGATATCTAAGATTTTATCAGGTCCGAACTTTGCCTTCAGAGTATCTAAAGCAAGGAGAAGCAGAAACTATAGTTCCTACATGGATTAAGGCTCTTGCCCATGCAGGAACAGATTATCTCGAGAGCAAGACCAGTGATTTCAGTAGAAGTGATCATGGTCATATGCAAGGGAAAGGGGGAAGAATTTTGAAGCGCATTATAAGAGATTTTGCTGATAACCACCGCAATATTCCCAACCCTACATAACTCCCCCACCGATGCAATCGTAGAGACCAGTTGCTCATTTTTCTGATGGAAATTGTACATTGGAGGCTATTAGAAAGCTCGGTTTTGAAACCAGCAGCTTGGGTTCACTGGTCTTTAACAGTTGATTCAACTTCCAATTTTTGCTCAATTTTGAACTGTACAGTGGCATTTCACTTCTATTGGAATTTGAACATCAGTGAGAAGTCATTCAGTGCTTGTACATAATCTTTTTGGATTATCCTGTAAAGCTTAGTTGATGATGACGACAACTGCAATGCCAACAAGAGCCAGCTTCCGGTGTATCTGACAGGCTACTGGAGCTGTAGGGCTCATGACAATGAGGGGCTCAACAAGGCCTACGTGTATTTGCAAATGAAAATATTCATAAATTTTGGAAATTTCCATTAATTTAGAATTAGTCAATTAATTCCAGTGTTGCCCTGCTGTTCAAAGTTTCGTGTTCCGTGTATCGGTTTACCCCCACTTTTTCTTTGCTCTGAGCGTGTTGTGTAAAGGGTCTAATACTTTCACATGGTGTGATTACTTCACTGTGTTTGATACGGAAGAGCTTTTTAGGGGTTGTTTGGTTGGTTTCCTAAAAATCAAGAATAGGAAATTGGGTTATGGAAATCTCAAAAACATCAATTTTCTTCATTTCCATCCTTAAAATTCGCTACACCATCTAATAAAATATTATTTTTATTTAGCAACGAATCCATTTTATCTAATAAAATATTTTCATTCAACAACTCATCTAATATTATCTCGTAAAAATAAACCAAACATAAAAAATGAGTCACATCATCAAACTCATCTCATCTTATATTTAAAAATCACCCACATCATCCAGTAATATGGTGATAACTCATCTCATCTCATTAACATTTCATTTCCACCAATTTCCTCAAAAAAAAATTAATTTTCTTAAGTGTGGGTCACATCATCCAATAATATACAAACAACTCATCTCATTTATTTTCTTATTTTTAAGAATGAACCAAACACAAGAAAGAAACTATTATAGGAAATAGGTTTCTTATAATATGAACCAAACACAAGAAAGAAACTATTATAGGAAATAGGTTTCTTATAATACATTTCCTTATTTTTTTAACCAACCAAACAATCTTAAGAAACTATTATAGGAAATAGGTTTCTTATAATACATTTCCTTATTTTTTTAACCAACCAAACAATCTTAAACAAGTTTTCTTAAAAAATCACTCACATCATCCAATAATATGGTGACAACCCATCTCATCTCATCTCCTATTCTTTGATTTCCTTTTTTTTTAGCCAACCAAACAACCATAATACAAGATTTCATATTCTTTGATTTCCCACTTTTTTAGGCAAACAAACAGCCCCTTAAGTCATGGTTTGCTGAGCTCAAGCTGCATCTTGCGTGACGATTATAAGCTATCCGCATAAGTTCATGAATACGCTTCTCGTTGAAAATGCAACAGTAGTTACAGCAAATTATTTAAGAAGAAAACACTGTCGTCAATTCTAAAAGCACAAAACTTTGACAACGGATTCGCAGCGTTAAAAAGAAATCTCCAAGCTCTCTGCTTTCGGAGCCTCTCAAGAAAAGAGACAGAAATAAGGTAATTAAAAAAAAAGAAAAAGAGCATTTCCCAAGAGAGCGTCGCCTCATGTTAATTAAAGAGTAGTGTCAATAACTACAAGAAAAATTGAAAATGATATAAGACTAGCTATTGAAACTTAATAAACAGAACTTGAAGACGCAACTGATGAAGAGAGACTTATGAGAGCTTTCGGTGCAAAATTTGCACGCGTTACACTTTTTTTAGATTCCCCCTACAAAAAAAAAAAAAAACCCCTGTAGCAAGGGCCTAAATTTCAGCGGATAAAAAGAACAAGTCCATACCAAAGCTCAGATGTTTTAGTGGCTTTAGTTTCATCGTAAGGTAAAGGCTTAAGCCTATCAAGACATTATTTTGGCCGAAACCATCGCATAATACTCTTGTAACAAACAAATTAAGGCAGTAAAATCTCCCCGGCTTAAAATCTGCCATAGCCAAGATAGCCTCTCAAACAGAACAATAGATAAATTGCTGAGTGCTTTCAAGCCTTCATAGGTTCTCCAGCTTTGACAAGCTCCCCTAGTTTCTTGTTGATTTCAGCTTCAGGGAGACCATCCAAACGAACACATCTTTCCACTCCCATGTCTGCATCAGATAACAAATGATCAAAAGGTCACAGAGGGAGTTAAGAAGTCTAATGCTTCCATTTAAGCAATTATTAAAAATAAATAAAATTAAGGTAAGGTATACATTTCTAGCACGAACAAGAAAATACACGGGAACTGTTTGAGGTGACCATGGAATGGTTGTTTATACTGGCATTAAGAAGCGTATATTTGGATTGTCCAACCTTCAGTACTGCAATACTTTTAATAACAATTTAAAGGGTACTAGTTATGCACATAAAACATAAAGATATATTGCTTCGGTCTTGTGCAACGTTGAGCAAAAACCACATGGAATTGCCCACATGTAAGTTGTCACAATGCCTTCGACCATTTGATGTTAATTAAATTTTATTCCTCCAGAGACAACTTACAAGATGAGATTGAAATCAAGAGCAGTATATTCAAAGTAAAACAGAATACCTACTCAGTTTTTTGAAGCAAGCACTGGCCAAGCAGCTGAGAAAATAAAAAAAATGAAAATAGAAGAAAGCAAGCAATCCTTATTTTCAGACATTTTATAAACCAGTTTACCCTAGCATGTTCACAGAAACCATACAAGTCTCTGCTCTAAAATTCCAAAAAAAACAAGTATTTGATAATAAAATTGGTTGAACCCCACACACTTCTGACTATTGCCCAACCACATTTGGAAATGACATAGAATGGATTTTGATAATTCAATGTAGTCAAAGATCAGGTAGCATTTCAAATTCTGCTAGTAAATTTAAACATCTACATGTATAAAGTGTGAAAGTCGAATAAATTACCAAAGAAAATGTGTAGTGGAACTAAAGTATTAACAAAGAAATATTTCTCTCAATTGATCTTGCACAACACGTGATAAATTGTAAAATACCTGTTTCATCAACTTCCAACTGTTCTATTATATATGTGAGAAAACGTAAACTATTGATGATGCGATATTCATTTTTAGTGAATGAAAACAATATTATCAATGTGACTTCTTCCTCTGTTGGAAACCAAAGTAACCTTTCATACTATAAAGCTAAGAAGCACCGACTCGTGAAAAACCCCCCCGTCCCCGTGTCCGACGCTTGTCGGGGACGGACGCGCGTTCGACACGCGTTCGACACGCGTCGGACACGGCGTCAACGGCGTCGACACGGTCAGCGCTAGTCGACACGGCGAAGTTGAGGGCGACACGGCGAAGTTAAGGGCGACACGGCGAAACCAGATTTTGAAACCCAAACCCGAAACCCAAACCCGAAACCCAATTTCAAACAGAAACTCAAACCCTAACCCTAGTCGTGAGAAAACTTACCCGATTGAAGTCGAAAGGGCTCTTGCGAAGTGAAGAGGCGCCGCCAGCTCTCAGTCTCCTCCTCGTCGTCGTCGTCGTCAGCTTCTTCTTCGTCGTCGTCGTCTTCAGCTCCAAGGTCAGTCCCTCTCTCTCTCTCCCCCCCCTCTCTCTCTCTCTCTCGGACTCCGCTCTCGCTCTCGCTCATCCCTTTCCCTCTGGTTCTCTCTTTCTCTCTCTTTCTTATCTCTTTCTCTCCCTCATTTATCTCTTTCACACTCTCACCACAAAAAAACCCACAAACTTTCCCCTTTCAAAAAAAAAAACCCCAGGAACGCCTCATTCAACCCACCATCCACTGTTCTCCCTCTCTCTCTCGAAAAAAAATCGCACACGAGATTCAAAACGCCCCTGCCCTCCACTACGTTTATTTTTAATTTTATAATAGTTTCAAAAGACCTCTGCCCCCCACTACGTTTATTTTTAATTTTATAAGAGTTTCTTACTGTTTACTGTTTTGTCATTTTTCCCACTGTTGGATGCCTCACTGTTTGGGCTGTTTAGTTTGGTATTCTCATAGTTAACTGCTGATGGTTGGTTTAAACCTTTTTTTTCTGTTCTGCTGCAATTGGGTAATTAGGATGATGATCTCTGTTTATTTGCTATTTTGATGCTTTATTACCGTATTAACTGTTATTAATTATTCTTTTTTATACTGTTTTGCTGCTGCTGTATGATTTTCTGACGAGCCCACGATGGAGGCCATTGTGTTTGATGAGGATGAAAGAGTTGAATCCATAGAATAATCTTTTTGATGTTTCAACTTGAAAACTTTATTTTAAGATATGCTTTTGAGTGTAATTTTTATATTTTTGCAATGTTAGTAACTTAGTATTTTGTAGTCATTGAACTAGTTGCAAATTGAACTTTATTCTCTTGTATTTTTATATGCTCAAGATGAAAGTAGTGAAAATTAAAAAATCTAGCCGTGTCGCCGTATCCTATTTTTTGGGGTTTTGCCGTATCCGTGTCCGTGTCCGTGTCGTGTCCGTGTCGCCGTGTCCGTGTCCGTGCTTCATAGCTATAAAGCTTAAACACTTACTTGGAACCCTTTTCATTTCTTAATTTTCAGTCACTAGAATAAGCAGATTATAGACAATATAACACAATTGACATGTAGCATTACAGTTAGGACAGTCAAATTTAAATCATATACTGATCCTCCAAAAGAAAATTGCAAAACTAAATTGAAATAACACATTCAACGATGTGTGGGCAATTAGCAGTTTGTACTGCTTGCATGCACCCCCGACTATGTAATTGGATTCACTTCCTCACAGTTCACAGGTAATTCATTATGCTAATTCCAAACTGTCATCAAACTTCAAATATATTATGACACGTGTGTTATTCTCATTGCTTCATACATGATTTTATATAGAGAGGGGTATATGAGTTTGTTCCCTTTGTGTGTCTAAGCATGCATATACCAATGGAATGACCAGTCAATTTTCATTATTCCCAAGTATGACCCGCATGGAACTGAATATGCCCCTTCCAGTCCATTTTCATATTGGCTAGTGGGCCCACATGGAAATGAATTGCGAAGATTCTCCACGAGGCCGTTGAGATCCATGTGATGGAGAGAAAGGTTTGTGCTCGTGAGTAGCGTATTGACTTGAATAGTGCTGACTTAATTTTTCTCTCGCTTTCATTGGGTTGTGTGGTGAAGAAAAAGAAAGTGACAATGTTGAAACTTTTGATCTTTCGGATTCTCTTTCATTTACTGTTTAATTTACCTTCCAACCAAATAATATAAATTGATTGTCTCACGCATTTTCTTTATTTCAGTTTCGCTCAAACCAAATAAAGCTTAGTGTTTTGAGTGGTCTCGCCAAAGAAAAACCTCATATACCATATATTTCAGTAGCATATCACCGTATTCTAATAAGTGAAGGTTGGAAGTAGTGCAAATAAAGGAAGAAACAAGAAATTGTCTTGCCTTCAAGATGGCCCTCCAGCAGCAATGTCAGCTATACATAGTGTTGTCTCCTCTTTCTCCATGTTTTTCAATGTTTGTTCTTGTTATATTTTTCTTCATTTTTTCGAAGTTTCACCCTATAGTTTGTTCATCGCATTATCTAATTTCTTCCTCCTTTCCATTTCTTGATCTCCCTCTCAACTCTTATAATGGATAAGTATGAGACTAACACTAATTACAAAGATGCAAACTTACATGTAAGCTCATGCAAGAACTTCTGCGCATCAAAATAGCTCCTCTCAGGCAGTCACTTCTCATAATACAGTTGCTTTTACTTCACTGGTTACATCATTCTCTTAGCTAGAAGGGAAATGGTGGGAAGAGACACTTCTCTCCTAGGTGTGGTTTTTAATTTCTTGGTCACATGCCCACAGCTGAAGGGGTAAGGGTTATACTTCTTTTGTTGGGAAGGTCTCTTTGTCTACTTAGCACATGCAAATCCCATGGCTGGTACATGCTCTTTAACTAGGAAAAACTATTTTAGCACTGCTTGTTCTTCAACAAGACATTTTTAACCTAAAACTTTTAAGGAGATAGCCCTCTAGCCTTGGTGACGAAGAAAGAATTTTTATTTGGAATATTATCCAAATTTTATTCAAATTTCCCTGCCCACAACCGATTTTTATTAATATTTGTACAAAACGTGGCGAGGCCGATTGAAAGTCTAATTTTTTTTTGTAATCCCAAATAATTGTCTAAATTTCCATCGGCAATCAAGACCCGTTCTTTTGTCAGAAACAAGGACACTGAAGAAGTTCTTCATGCTACAACCTTAAAAAAAATTCTAACCTTAATCCTTCTGCCATCTTAAACTACAACAATCAAAACATTTAAAGCCGAGGTTATACACAATCATTTCATTTAGAAATTAAAAGCATGTAGCACTTCAATCCCAATGAAAACGTACCGTATCTCGCCCACAGCTGAGGTTGAGTTCCGCTGCACTCGCGGATCAGGATAGGGAGCTTAGGGTTCAGCGTCTTCAGATCCTTGTAGTTCTTGCGCACAAATTCTCTGCCGAAAACAAGAATCAACCTTAACGAATTGTTAGATTTAAAAAAAAAACCCTAAAATTACTCCCAAATGAATGAAAATATCAAAAAGTACCGAGTTTGGGCGCTTGCAGGTGAAGTCTGACAGAAGAGGAACCGGAGCTCCTTTAGATTCTTTGATAGCTGCGATCTCCACGCCATTTCTCTCTCTCTCTCTCAATCTGGAGGGCTGAGGACAAGTTAGTCATTAAAGTAAATGATAGGGGAGACGAGCATCAGCGGCAAGTGTTTAGCGGGTCGGGTTTGTACCCGAGACCGTCCGGACCCAGTTTGAAATTAGGCCTTTCATAGGGTTCAACCGGCTAATTTTCCACCACTTTTACACTTAGGGCCTGTTTCTACCTCGGCGCTGGGTTGAACTCAGGCCCCGGCCGGGTCAGTGTAGGCCGAGCTGGTGATTGTGATCCCGGGTATGGCCCTCGACTTAGCCCGGCCCACGACCCGTACAGTTCCGAGCTGGGTGGGACCCAGCCCACAACGGTTTGGGTTACGGGGCCGGCCTATGAGTTTGTAACTTCTTTTGTTTTAGTTACTGTTATTTGGTTATATTTCTTGTATTAATATTTGTTTAATTGTATTTAGTTTACTTCTTAATTATTTTAGACTCTTATATTGTGAATCTGTGATAAAGATGTTCGTGGGTGTATCAATTGTTAAGGTCTAATGTTTCAAATATAGACTTGAGTTATGAGATCTTTCATGGTTTATTCCTTCTCTCTAAAGTTTTGTTTATTTTCTTTTTTTTTTTTCATTATGTGACATTAGAGCAATGAATAGATTATTGGATGTAATGTAATATTATGAATGGGATATAATGTAAAATGTGGAGCTATGATAACTCTTTGTCCGCGGGCTTGACCGAGCCGTGACCGGGATGAGCCGCATGTGGGCGGGGCCAAACACTTAGCTCCCTCGAGCCTAGCCTCCGACTCGGCCCGTCCGGAGCCCGAGTTAGGTCAAGCTTGATATATATGGATTGTGCCAGATTACGACCCACAACGGGTTAGGTTGGGTCAGCCCATGAGCTAACTCGGCCTATGTCCATCCTTATTTTCTGGGAAATAAACACCACTAGCACATAGGTGGAACACATTTTTCTTATTTTAAGCCCATTTACTAGCAATTTGTAATAAAACGTGTCTTCCCACTTGGTGTGTCCTTTTACACTACTGTTATTCCTATGACATGAGTCCCACGTTATACCCTCTTCTCTTTGTCTTTTGTGCAATCAAACAAAAAGTGGGAATAGTGTTATAGGAAATGATTTCCTATAACACTATTTTTCCACTTATTTACCAACCATACAGACCCTTAAATACTTATTTACCAGCCATACAACCCTTAAATACTATAAGTTGTAAAAAGTAATGGATAATTACTATATGTTGTTTATCATTAGGATATTGTAAATGTAGTTTAAAAAACATGTTATAATAAAAATACCCCTCCATAGAGATGAATATAAAATTTAAGAAAAAGATGAAGAGTAAGTATAATGATAAATATCTATCTACCCTTTAAAAGAGGGAGTACTAGAAAAACTTTCTGTACCCTAAATTACCCTTTACCTATTGTAAATATTGTAAATATAACAAAGTTATACCTTTTTAATCGTTACACAAAATCAGAAATCAGCAGCACTAAACCCTTCGTTCATTTCTTTCTCCGTTCCGTCGGTTACGCATTCTCAATCTTGCTCTTCTTCTACGTCCCTCCCTCTCTCCTCAAACCTCCAAGAATTCCCCTCCCTCTTCGCCAGCCACAACACTCCCCTCCTCTCCTCCCCAAACCCTAGCAAACCCTACGTCAAAAACCCCAGACCCCCTCATTCTCCTCCCTGTCCCTCTCCCCTCGACGAAACCCTAACCCCAGCAAATCCCTCCTGAAATTCCTCTACCTCCTCGACCGATCCCTCATAGGCACCGCCGCCGCCGGCATCGTCGGCGCCTTCACCTACGTCTGCCTCCTCGCCATCAACACCATCAAAACCATGCCCCTCGACGCCGCCGTTAAGACCTTCAGATCCGATGGGATTCTAGGGTTTTACCATGGCATTTTGACGGTGCTCGTCGGGTCGTCGACGAGCTCGGCGATCTACTTCACGACTTGCGAGTTTGGGTAGGCGATGTGGGGGAAGTTTCTGGGTTACCCTCTGATTTTGATTCCGTCGACTGCAGGGGCGATGGGGAATGTTGTGTCATCGGCGATTATGGTGCCAAAGGAGTTGATTACGCAGAGGATGCAAGCTGGGGTTGCTGGGCGTTCTTGGGAGGTAATGGTGGATGCATTTGTTGAGCTCGTGATTGAATTTTTGATTTAGTTTAATTTTTTTGGTGTTTCTTGGTGTTGGGGGATTTTGTAAGACTGCTCTTTTTTAGAGAACTAGGACAACTCATCTCTACTACCCCCAATGAAATCCAAACATCCCCTGTGCTTCTGCACGCTCATGCAAGCTGGTTATGCACTGATTGAAAACGACAATCCCAGCATAACCATTCAGTGGGTTACACTTATGCTCCGGGAAAGCCTTCCCACTTTCTTAATTCATCAATTGCCAAGATGAGTATTATTGTCATCATCATCACTGCATCCCCTCTACCTCAGTTCTTAAATTTTGGGCATCAGTTAGGATCATGAAGGAAAATCATCGAAGAAGGTAAGATTTGATTTTAGCTATGAATCAAAGAAAATATTCAGGTATGAGTTGAGTAGTTTCTGTACTTTGATTTTGATTTTGAAATTTATTTGTATATGCACTCTCTTTCTTGGATTTCCTATGAATCTTCTTAGATGAAGTATAACTTAGTACAAAACTTGATGAGTGTATTGTAGGCGTCTAAAATTGCCTATGAGAGCCCGCACGAAACTCGAAACAATGAATTGGCGAGACAAGAAGACTCACCTAAGCAGCTCGTGCGCGCCGGTCAACGCGCGTACATCAAATCAGCTCGTGCGCGCCGGTCAACGCGTGTACGTCAAATCAGCTCGTGCACGCCGGTCAACGCGTGTACGTCAAATCAGCTCGTGCGCGCCGGTCAACGCGCGTACGTCAAATCAGCTCGTGCATGTCGGTCAACGCGCGTACTTCAAATCAACGCGGGTCTACTTTCCTTTTCTTTTTAAATGTCTATTCATTATATTAACTTAGGATCAAAGTTCAGAATTGTTTAATTATTCATAATTGAGTTATTGTTATTTCTCAGGAGGCTGGCGGCCCCAAGATTCTCATGAAATATGGAAGAGTAGATGTTACTGGACTTGAGCAATGTCCAGAAGAGGGGAAAGTTACTGGTGTGATGCTAAACTACATTAAGTGTTATGTGCATTTGGTTTTTATTTTCTTCATATATTTGCCTCTTGATAGTTGACCCACTGATTTTCCAAGTTTTTCACCATTGACATAGTGATCACCAGGATAAAAAATATATTCCTAAATCAGCTGACTTTTTTTTCCTTCTTCTGAATGGTGCATTTTGTTGACATATGCTTTTCCCATAAGTGCATTGTTGTTAGTTGTTTTTTTAATGTAGTTTCATAAACTTTACTTCATTATTTACTTGAGGAAACAGTTGTCACAACCTACACTTGAAAAAATGATCATTTTTCTCCTGAAATAATTAAAGAAATAAATCAATATTACTGGTACTTTTTTAGCCATGTTTCTTAAAATTAATATGATAATATGGGAAAATCAATAAAAAACAGTCACTTAAATTACATATTTTCACATGTATTTAATTGAACTATTTTTTTTTATTTTTTTGTCTAATAAACTTCAATATTGCATATGCTTTATTGTTTAAGCTATGGAATACAGTTGATGTGCTTTAAAATTTGTCACCATGCATCTGATATTGTACCAAAAAATCAGCAACTGCATACCTGTAATCTTAACTGCAAATTGAATTTCATTTTCACTTATATCTTTAACACCTTTTCACTAGAAACTTCGCTTTAGGATTCGTACACCCACTATTATAATGGATAATTGATACAATAAAATGCTTATGCTTAATGGACGAGTTTAGGATTCGTACACCCACTATTATAATGGATAATTGATACAATAAAATGCTTATGCTTAATGGACGAGCATGAATCTAATTAAAATTGAGGAAGTATGGATAATTGATACAATAAAATGCTTATGCTTAATGGACGAGCATGAATCTAATTAAAATTGAGGAAGTATATCTTCGCATAAATTTCGTCTTCCAAATCTCATCCCGTTATAATGTAAACACATGAAAGAAGTGATATTGTATATGCAATTTATGCTGGTCCAGGTGCTTGGATAATGCTTTTTCTTGTTTAACACTCTGACTTTGTGCTTCTCTGTCTTATATAGCTCAGGCTTCATTTCAAATTAATAATTCACTTTTTCACTTTCCAATTAGATGCTGGACCACCTTCACATGCTGAACATTTACAAAATGTATTCTACAGAACAGGACTTAATGACCAGGTTCACACTTGCATCAAAATTGATGCTAATGTTATATGAATCTCTTTAACATTTTGTAGCTTATAGATTGTTTGACATGCATGAAATGTATTTTGTTGCTTCAGGAAATAGTTGCACTATCCGGTGCACCTACACTTGGAAGGTCTAGACCAGAACGCAGCGGTTGGGGAAAACCAGAAACAAAATATACGGTATTTATACAAAAATGAGTATTGACACTACATATCATTTACGTATTCCTTTTGCAAGTAATAATAGTGAAGGATTGCTCGAGTTGTTTCATTTTGTAAGTAATAATAGTGAAGGATTGCAGTGGTTGGGGGAAAAAACTCCTGAGCAGGTATGTGCCACATTTATTGCTAAACTTTTTTCATCCAAGCTAATATAATTAATTTATCATAATAACGCGTCTTCCTTAGTAATGATCATTTGCATATCATTTTAAATCTATCATATTTAACTGACTGAGATTTTATTTTTCCAATTAGGTTGTCCGCATATGGGAATATTTTTTGCTTATTGAGACAAAATTAATTTCATGCATGTTATGTTGTGCCGTGATGCAAATGTGCTGCTATGCAAACATGCTTGTGTTTGTACAGACTTGTCAGTTAGTTTTCATTCCAAGTTATTATCTTACCGTAGTTGTTTGCCCAGATTAGCCTTGCAAAATCTCTGTTGAGCAACAATTCCTTATTTCTGGATTATCATTGAAATCCTTTTACAATGTTTTTCTTATGGGTAAAGTGCATGTGATTTATGTGAGATTGCTAGGAATTCAGTTTACCAAACTGGCTTTTCACATGCTATTAAGGTATGTGAAGCTCAAATTGCTTCATGGCTTAACTACTATGTGCTATTGATATTGATATAAATTTTCTTGAAGTGATAGTACTTAACACCAAATTGTTAGAGAAAATTACCATTACGACTTTATGAATGCTAGCTCTGGCAATCTTTCTATCCAGTTCACTGGTGATAATTACAAATTCTTTATTAATATGCATATCCTCCCAATAGTACTATCACTTTGGAACTATGTTCAGAGTGGTTTTCTTAGACATAATAATATTGATCATATATCAACTGTTTAAATAATTCGAATCTTCTTTTGTAATGAATGGTTCCTAAAATTATTGAACAGCCAACATCCAATACTCTTGAGAGAAAACGTTAATAGATAATGCTACTACTGTGAATTCTAGAATGTTATCTTGATTCACAATTCAGTAAACATACATGCCATTCAGTTTCCCCTTAATCCTTTTCCATACACACTTCAGATTTGGTTCAAGTAATTTCAGATTAGGTTGACCCATCACATTAGGTTGACTCATTAATGGCTCCGGTATTTAGATTAGATTCCATGAAACCTGCTGTGGTGGGTTGAGATTGTTAGTATATCCTCTCTGTAATTTGTTGACAGGGAAAACTACTTTGCTTTGTTATGTTTATTTCTTTGCACGAGTTCAAAGCTTAACATACATCCATTTACATCAGCAGGATGATTCCTTGGTTTCACACTTTGAGTACCATAAGCAACCTATTACATCAATAGAATGGAGCACGCACGAAGCATCCACTTTGGTTGTCTCATCTGTAGGTAATCTATTGACGAAAGTTATTTTCTTTACCATCAACTACATAGAAGGCAAAAAAGCAAAAATGTCATGGAACTTACTTTTTTTTAGTAGTCCTATATAAATCGTGTTTGTTTTATATTTCCAGAATATGGGGCCTCTCATTGGAAAGAGATGAGGATGAAAAGGCTGAATTTAAAGCAAAGATAAAAGAACTACCTCAGCTCCTTTTCGTTCATCAGGTTTGTTCCTATTCCAGTTGTCCGGATAAATTACAAAAGTTCTACTATAATTTGTAGAGATAACAAAATATCTCCCTAAGGTTTAGAAGTGACATTTAACACCTGGTCTTCAACTTTTAGTCAAACAATCATCAATTTTTGATAAAATAATCAACTTTTGTTGCGATAATCATATAATCATTTATATAATCATATGGATGTATTTGTCATGTTCTATTAGTATATACTTTTTTATATCCTAATAATTAACATGGTCAAATTGAAACAAAGGGGTCAAATTAAGAGAGATTAGCTAACTACAATCTTGTTTGGCTTGTTCGAAACTCTTAGCTTGGGACTCAGCTGCATCATCAGAGATGAGAGCTTCTAAGAGCAGACTCTTCACCTCCTAAGCACCATAAGGAAATCTTGGCCTCGTGTAGGCATTGAGAAGTGCAAGAATCGATTGCTTCAATAGCTTGGAGAAAGCACTCCAACAAATATCATCATTCCTGTGTTTCTTCCCACATCGTGAGTCTTGACTCAAATCTTTCTAACACCCTTGACCCAAAAACTTTAGCAACCGATGATTCTTGATGCATGATATTAGGCCATGCATGCCTCTATTCCACTGCGACAGTGCCTGTCCCACATCAGATACAGAAGAATTTGCATGATACAGAAGAATTTGCATGATGCAAATATAGCGTGTTATTCCCACACACTTTAATTATAAAAATCATGCATGCTACTATATAATCCCTCCGCGATTATATCTCATGAAACAAACAAAACATAATATCTCAATCATCAAGACACTGTAAAAGAGCCTCAGGTTACATATACAACTGGACAAAGAAGCTATGAAGTGAGTCATCCAACTTTTCCTCTCATCTCCTGCGGACCACAAAATTACCGCCTTGACTTAATCAATCTCTTCTGCTTCACTGAACATTACTATGGTCATCAACTAAACTTGATAAACACTAATGACTTTATGTGTAGGTCTGTTCAATTTACAGGCCTTGCCACACTTAGTGTTTTATATACAATCGTGAGCTAGACTCGCTCATGTACTGTGAGCTGCCTTTCTTGGTCAATATCTTTAATTGCATTTTTCTCGACTTAGCTTGTCGGGTCATAGGTATATTATTTCTCCTTTTGGAGATATCATGGTCCCCCTCTTCACAGTTTCTTTTCTTAAAATTCATGAGCTTACTTGCGTAATAGATGTCTGTGGAAATACATTTTGCCAAATAAATCTAACATTGCAAGAGACCCAAAAGAATATGAGCAACCCCACATATGTTCTTGCCAAACCTACATTTACATCAAAAAGTTCTCTATATAACTGTTAGATTTATCTTATTCCTTGTATATGTATGTGATTAAGGAGAAACTAATATAAATTTGTTATTTTGTGTGTGTGTATGAGGCCAAAAATATTTGAAGGGAATACACTCGCACCAGCAGATCCCAGGGATGTGGGTATCCACGGCTGCCGATGACTTCAATGTTCTCATGCCTGCAAATATAGAGACTATTATTCCAAGTGCTACATTGTGAACTATCCAATTTTATTACCTTGGCTTATGGAAATGCATTCAAATGCAGAGGTGTAGAAGCAAAAACAAACATTCATGTTATATCTATTGAGTCATGTACTTCAGAATGACATGAACGTGAATTTTGGGTTGTTAAATGTAAGTTGGGGGGAGTACTTGCTTGAGTTGCCTATTGAATCTTTATTTTACGGTTTGACCGTAAAATTCCTATTCTTTTTCTTTTTAAATTTTTTGGGAAATTTTATTTACAGTTTCAGGTGTTGTTTGTTGGTATCTATTTGTAGTTCACTGAAAAAGATATTTTAGCTTACAACTTGAGTAAACTTTACAGTTTTGTTCTTGGAGCTGCTGAATGGTATTGATAAGAGTATTAGATGTGTTTATCTAATGTTTGAATGTGTTGATTTCATTTTCTTTTTGTGTTTGCATATGTTTTGAGTATCCAAGAGTATTTCGAGATTTGCAGCCAAGGGTGTTCACCTATTCGTATTTGGATGTGTTGGCATTCTTTGATTCGATCTGATGATTGTTCTCCCATTTACATTTCAAATCCCCTATCCTTAGAAAGTTACTCATCGACCTTAATAATAATGTTTGATCAGACAAAGTTTAATGAGTGTTTTGGAATTTATATGAGATTGTGAAATTTTCTTGCGTGAATATATGTACTCACATATTACGTATTGTAAAGGCTTAGTCAAGTTTCGAATGCCATGAGTTTGGACTTACATCCACATCGTCAAACATTACTATTATGTATATTTTTGTGACGATATTTGATTGATCAATCACGTTATAGATGCAATGAGTGTACTATCGCCCAATCAATTAATAAATATAATTTCATTGTTCAAATGTTGAATGTTTAGACTATGCTTATATATTTGATCCATTACTTACATTCCATAATTTAATAACAAATCTTTATAAATAAAATTTAAAATTTTAAATAAATAATAAAAATTTTACCACGTGCATTGCACGTGCAATCCAACTAGTGGCAATAAATGTGCAACTAACAAAATGTACTATCGTGCTAGTTTTTTACGACTTGTGGTATTAAAGTGTTATTCTTTTACAACTTAGGCATCAAAGTGCTACTTTTTATAACTTAAGCGCATGTAAGTGTAAAAATGGTAAAACAATAAGGTATTTAAGTGCCATTTATCCAATTCAATTTGATGAAGTGTTCACTAATTCAGAACTAGCCCATTTATTGGCCAAAATTTTGCTTAACAAAACCAGTTTGAGTGTTAGTTTAATTATTTATCAAATTACGATTATTCCCGACTGCTTTTTTTAGCAGAAAAACAAGGAAAAATCTTCGTTCATTTTATTCATATATAAAGAGATGGACATGAGGTGGTGTCCTAGAAAATTATAGGTAGAAACATAGCCTTTCTCCCAAAATTGTTACGGAGACTTTCTCCATAGATACATCAATCAGGGTGACGAAAGGAATCTAGCCGCCATTCACCACAACACTGATATAGATATGGACCAAAGGCAGGTACATGACCAAAAAGAGGGGGAGAAATGAAAGTTTTTACCCTGAAAATCCTCAAAACAAACTATATATGTGTTTATCTGCACCAAGCAATTTCAAAAAAAGAGAAATAATTACAAACTAATTGCCAAACATAAAAGCTTGGTTTTGCCGGTTATATATGAGGTCTCCTTTCTTCTTCTTCAGCTTGCATCTGTCTCATATCATCTTCTTCTTGCACTACCTGAGCTTCCTGCCTTCTCTCTCAGCTGCTCGAGACTAGAATTGATGGAAGATCTTGTTCTTCTAATGCTAGCTTGAGAGTCTTTGCAGCTTTCCCTGACGATGATCTTGTCCATTCATTGGTAAAGTGAATTGAAGAGTTAATAACATTTTTGACACTCTGTGGTACATTGTGAAAGATGTCATGTTGTTCCGTACACGTCATATGCACCAGCATGTAATTAGAAATAGAGATTGCTAAATAATTTTTTGTTTAGCAGAGCTAAGAAACCCTCCTTTGGAGTGTATGAGATCATGTAAGTTATTTGGATGGCCAAAGTGAGACTGGAAGAAGTTCCAAATATTTACAGTGAAATTATAGGTAACAAAAAGGTGATTAGAATCTTCCAACTCATTGAGGCAAAGAGAACATGTTTGATCAGCCCTGCCACCCTTTCTTACTGAAGTAAACCTTGATATTGTGTTTATTGATAGATAGAAGCCAGAAAAATTTTTGACCTTGAGAGAGAAGATGGATTTCCAGATTTGCATTGATAGGTCAGAGGACACATCTCTACTAATAGTAAGCTTGTAGAGGGAATTTACAGAGAATTCACCTGTGTTGGATAGATTCCATGTGAGAATGTCAATGATCTTAGGATTGTTGTCAACTTTATATGAGGAAAGAAAGAGAATAATGTTCTGTTTATCAACTTTTTGGTGCTCGTGGATTGGTATTCTAAGAGCAGAGTTTCATACACAGGAGCCATTATGAAAGGAACCCTGACTAAGAACAGTGGCGTTATGTGCCAAAGCCAGAGAGAAAGTATGGGGAAAGAGACTCTCAAGGGTATCATCTCCAGACCATTTGTCTCTTATAAAGAGATGAGCGGGTTGAGCCAGCACGAGAATGTCTCCTATGTTAGACCCTAGAGGGGGGGGGTGATTAGGGTCTTATGCTAATCTAATCCGATTTTATGCCAATTAAAACTAATTAATGAGTTATCCTAGCAAGTATGAAATATAACAAAATATATAAGCTAGGATAAGCAATATAAACAATGAGATATATCCTATATGATGAAATATATATGCAAGAATATATAAACTAACACAAGGGTAAACAATATGAACTAGATAGTGGATGATATAAATAATGAGACAATGACGATATGAGCAATGAGCATAAATAAGAATAAACGCCAAAGCACACTCAAACACAATCAAATGATCACGGAGTTCAGACCTTCTGTCCTACGTCTCCGCTCCCCACTCCCGGGGAGAAATCCATTATCACAATCCGATTTGGAAACCGAAACTTCTACACACTCGGTTTACAAGTTTACCGAAAACTCTCACACAACAAACACTAGGCAATCACACTCTACACCCTCTCAAGTGTTGGACCTAGATGTGTCTCCCTCAAGTGCTCGGATACCACCTCTCTCTAGGTTGGTTAACCGACGCCACTTCTCTTGGGACGATCCCCGACTCTCGCCACACACTTCTCTCGGTGTACAAGTGTATTACAAAGTGATTCTCACAATAAGCACAATTACAATAAATGATTTACTCTCTAATATGGATGAGAACACAATGAAAACTCACACTCAATTGTTACAACTCTCACCAACCCAAATATACTATGTATGAAAATACAATAAGCTCAAGTAGGTGTGTGTAAACAATGAGTGAAATCAAATCAACTAAACTCAATATCAAACTAGCTTTAGTAAAAGATAATCAAATAACTAATCAAATGTAAAGCTAGATAAGAGTTTAGAAATCTTCTCAATAGATCAAGAGGTGGAGGGAGAATAGTTGGAAGCTCAAACTTCAATAGATGATCTCCTCAAGCTCTTGTGGAATTGATTTACAAAACCAAAACATTCAAATGCTTACAAGCTTATAAACACACTTTAAACAAACTTAAACCCTTGATTAAAACTTTGTTAAAAGCCTCTTGAATTCTCTTTGAGAACTGAGATCAATGGGGTATTTATAGCCTCCCAAAACCTCAGCCAAAAACCCCAAACAAAAGAGGTATTTATAGCCTCCCAAAACCTCAGCCAAAAACCCCAAACAAAAGACCAAAAAGCCCCAAACAACGGCTGCAGGAAAATAGCCGTTGGGAATGAAAAGACAGGGGGGGGGGGGGGGGGGAGCCACTTTCAAAACCCACAAAATTTCAGAAACTTTGGCGGTCGACCGTCGCGGTCGACCGTGAGAAAAAACTCAAAAACTGCACTCTGGACTGCGTACGGTCGACCGCACTGTAGCAAACATGCACATGCAGTTTCCAGTTTTTGACAGCTCTAGAATTTTGCATATCTAACTTTGTAAAATCAATTAAAAATAGTAAATAAACTTCAAAAATAATGAAATTTTGAGGGAAGGTTCTACACATGTAGATGAACATGTTAGAAAAAAAATTTCTGAAAAATCACTTTACAGTTGAGAGAAATAAATGTTTGAACATAGATAAATAGTTTCTAAAAAACTGCTGAAAACTCGATTTTGTAAATTCAATTGAAAATAACAAAACAACTCCAAAATTAGTAAAACTTGGCAAAATGTTTGTATATATGAATATAAGCATGTAAACAAAGAAATTTTTCAAATTGTATTTCTCAATTGTGAAAACTCATCTGTTTTGTAAAAACATGCACGAACATGAACTTTAAACATGCACGAACAAAACTTGTTAAAACTTGATTTTGACAAATTCATTCCAAACAAGTTTCAAAACACTTTCCAATAGGTTTATAGACTTGATAAAAGATATATCATCATGTTAATAAGTCTATAATTCAAAACAATGATAAATTAAAATAAACGTGTGTGTGTGTATGAAATTGAGCTTGAAGTATTGAACACACATAATATAACACATAAACTAATTTACCAAAGCTAGATCTTGATCTTCAATAAGCTCGACTTGGTACACTTGCGGATGAAGCTTGAACTTGATCTTTAACTTTGAATTGTGTAGGCTTCACTCCATAATTCCGCCAACCTCCATTGGATATGATCGTTGTGATGCAATCCATCCAACCTCCAACTCGTTATTTGCCTAGAATAAATACGAAAATACAAACACTAGACAAACAACATTAGAAGTAAATTATTTGTTAAACATTTGCCTAGAATAAATACGAAAATACAAACACTAGACAAACAACATTAGAAGTAAATTATTTGTTAAACATCATCAAAACAAGAAGGCACACTAGACAAACAACATTAGAAGTAAATTATTTGTTAAACATCATCAAAACAAGAAGGCCAACATCCTAATGGCATGCCGTAGCCATTTAGACAAGAGGGAGTTATTAAGGCATTTCAGATCAACAACACACAATCCTCCCTCTTTTTTGGCCATGTACACCACTTTTCAATTGACCAAACATTTCATAGGTTTGTTATGTAATGGCCATCCCCCCTCCAAAAAAAAGGAAAATTTTCCTAGTTCTATCTACTTCCTTAATGATCCAATCAGGTAACTTGTAGAAAGACATATGTAGTATAGAGGCAAAGATGAGAGCACAACATTTATCAAAGTGAGACAACCACCAATAGAGAGGTTTTTCCGTTCCACTAAGGTAATTTTGTTTTAATCTTCTCTATTAAGGGTTTCCAATCATATCTTTTAACTTTCTCACATCTAGATAAGTCAAAGGTAAGGATTCATGTTTACAATTGAGAGCAGATGCCAACCTATTACCTCTGTTACTCACTCTTCCAAAATAAATCAAGGAAGTTTTAGCATAATTGATGCTCAGACCAGTGATATTTTCAAAAATGTAGAAGATAGCCTTGAGGACAGCTATCTCTTTAGGATTAGCATTGGCAAAGGTTAAGGTGTCATCAGCAAACTGTAAGGATCTGATGTGAGATATAGCAACGGAGAGGGGAAGAACAAAAAGATTTCTATCATCTGCATTCCTATATAGCATCTTGTTTAGCACATCCACTATCAATATAAAAAGTATGGGGGACAGAGGGTCTCCCTGTTTGAGGCCTCTTTTACAAGGGTTATAGATAGTAAGAGACCCATTCACCATGATGGCACATTCTTGATTGCTTTTGTTTCACTGAACTTGTATATCTCAAGTCGTCGAACAAGTTAAATCTTGGAAAATACGACTCAATCTAAAAGAATGGGTTTTATTTTCTTGAAGATCTATACAAATTGTATCCTTTTTTAGCCATAACATACATCCAATCTTAGAAATGCATATACGAAGATTTATATCCCAAAATTCAATGATCCAAGAGCTGACATTCATTTGATGCATATTTAATGTCATAGACCCGGGTGTACTTGATATTTTTCCTTAGACGTGATTGTGGTTGAGAAATAAACCAAGCACAATAAACATGGACAACTTTACTAGACTTAGGATTGTTGTAATAGTCGGCCTGCGGGAAAGCAAACCTTGAAATCGGAGGTTTTCTTTGAATCCATGAAGAAATATAACCTATGAATTCATTAGGAAAAACTTATTGAGAATAAGCAATGTCAGCTAGGACTTACATATATATATGAGATTAATGGGTATCCTTGTCATAGGAGGGGATTTCCTCCTTGACGCCTCTAAAATCACATGATTGAGCGACATTATGGATGATCCGCTCCGTTGAACTTGATTTACATATTCTAAAACCCCAACACACCAAGTTTGGGGTGAATCCGTTGTCGTTTGACCCTCCATCGAGCCATGTGAAAAGTTCTATTCATTCAAAACCGTTAAAATTGATACGAGTGGATGAATGGTCAAACGACGACGGGTTCACCCCAAACTTGGTGTGTTGGGGTTTTAGAATATGTAGATCAAGTTTAACGGAGCGGATCATCCACAATATCGCTCAATCATGTGATTTTAGAGGCGTCATAGGAGGAAATCCCCTCCTATGACAAGGATACCCATTAATCTCATATATATATATGGAAAAGTGAATCTAAGGTGACACCTTAGGCTCCCACCTAAGGACGCAGCCTAAAATCACATCATTTCCTAATTTTTTTTACAATCCGCTCTGTTGAACTTGATCTACACGTTCTTAAACCCAAACGCATCAATTTTGGGGTGAACCCGTCATGTTTTGACACTTTATCCACTTGTTGTAATTTTAACGGTTTCGAATGAATAGAACTTTTTGCACGGCTCAACGAATGGTCAAAACATAACGGGAAGGTAAATGGGTATTTTTTTTTCCAGATTTCCGCCTCTTAAATCTTTCATATTTTCAAATCAGCCCCCTAAATCACTTAAGTAAGTATTTAGTTCTAACATTCTTATAAAACTAGTATTAATCTTGTGCTAAGCATGACCTAGTATTTTGTTTTGCACATCTAATCAGGATTGGTCATGTGTCATTAAGTTTGTTGTATTTTTTACTCTATCAGGATTGAAACAATCAAATAATATTATACAAGAAACATCAAATGGTATAAGCAAGTTGACGACTGACAAAATTTTACTTTATCAAGTTTGAAACAATCAAATAATAAGAACAACTTTAACCAAAACTTACTGTAGAATAAATATAGCTACCAAGTTTCAAAAATTCACTGTGGTACAACAGTATTTTAAAGTTCAAATTTATTGTAGAACGAATAACATTTTAATAACTTAAAATTTTACTGTAACATGAATAGTGTTTTACTATAGAATTAACAGTTATTTTAACGCCTCGTTTGGTACGCGGGAATGGACAAACTTGGGAATGGAATGGAAGAAGGAATGGAATGGATTGCATGTGGGAATGGAATGCTCATTCTCATTCTCTTGTTTGGGTGCGTTCGTAGAATGAAGCTAGAATGAAAATCTCATTCCCATTCCCATGTTTGGTATCACTAGTACACAAGTGAGAATGAAATCTCATTTTCTAATAATGCCCTTACAACAACATAGATTTTTAATAAGATAAAAAATAAACATTAATGATAATAACTAAATAATTTTATATACGCATATGTTATACTAATCTAGGTATGTGTTATACTAATGCTCGTGTTATCCATCAGGTGTATGTTTCGTTTATATTTTTTAAACAATACTCGCTATTTCTTAATCTTAAAAATTAAAGAAAAATAAAAAAAAAGATTATCGTATCTTTCATAGGTCTAAAAAAAAAGAATGATATCCACAATCCACAGTTCTAGATATATAAATTAACTTATTTGATAAAGTATCAAAATCACTCAATTCATAATAGAAAAAATCCATAAAACAATACCAACTAAAATAATAAGTTTCGAAATAGCAAAATGATATACTAGCCTAAATTGTCAATCTAAAATTGCCCACTTGCATAGCGCCTCACCCAAACATTCTTTATTATTAATATGGATATAATTGAAAAATACCTAACTAGTTTTTTATTCTCACTTGAATGGGAATGACCATTCATTTTCTTCTCACTTGGAATGCTTATTCCCACAAATAGTGGGAATGATCATTCCTAGGGAATGGTCATTCCAACATCTAAAATATAGGTGTGTTTGGTATGAGGGAATGGGAAGTGGGAATTGCATTCCATTCCTCCTCATTCCCGCGTATCAAGTTTGAAACAATCAAATAATAAGAACAACTTTAACCAAAACTTACTGTAGAATAAATATAGCTACCAAGTTTCAAAAATTCACTGTGGTACAACAGTATTTTAAAGTTCAAATTTATTGTAGAACGAATAACATTTTAATAACTTAAAATTTTACTGTAACATGAATAGTGTTTTACTATAGAATTAACAGTTATTTTAAGGTTCTGCTTTAAGTTAAAAGTAGTAGATATAGCATGTTTGTTTTTTCCCCATCCAATTCCTAAACTTTGTTCAGGTTACAGATTGGCCTATCCACAATATATTACCGTTTCACCCTCAATTTACCCATTGCTTCCTAAATCATTTCATTGGCTTTATTCAGATGAAACAATTAGGGCTTGTTCAGTAAATTTTATAAAACTAAACTGGTCTAGGATTGATTCTGGTCCAATTTTATCTTATTAAACTGATTAGTATTGCTCCAAAGGGGCGGTTTGGAAAAGAATTAGTTTTTAGCTGATTTTGCCTAGAAAACACTAGCTCGATTCTGGTTATGTTTTACGGACAAATTTTCAAAACCGACCCATTTGGGTTTTTAATTACAAAAAACGACTCATTTTAATTTTAATTATAAAAACCGACCCAGTTGGTTGAAACTGAGTCGGTTTTTAAATTTTTTTTTCCCAAACTTCACGGGAGTTCAACTCCCGTGAAGTTTTGTTATGAGAAAAAAATTCACGGGAGTTCAACTCTATCAAGATATCCGTTGAACTCAGCCAAGCAAAAAATCTGTAAGCAGCTCACGTGCTTGTAGCCCCACGTTCACACACACACACATATATATATATATATATATATATGAGTTTTTTTTTCCAGATATCCGTCTCTTAAATCTTTCATATTTTCATATCAGACCCCTAAATCACTTAAGTATGTATTTAGTTCTAACATTCTTATAAAACTAGTATTAATCTTGTACTAAGCATGACCTAGTATTTTGTTTTGCACATCTAATCAGGATTGGTCTTGTGTCGTTAAGTTTGTTGTATTTTTTACTCTATCAAGATTGAAACAACCAAATAATATTATACAACAAACATCAAATGGTATAAGCAAGTTGACGACTGACAAAATTTTACTTTATCAAGTTTGAAACAATCAAATAATAATAACAACTTTAACCAAAACTTACTGTAGAATAAATATTGCTATCAAGTTTCAAAATTTCACTATGGTACAACAGTATTTTAAAGTTCAAATTTACTGTAGAACGCATAATATTTTAATGATTTATAATTTTACTGAAACATAATATAAGGTTCTGCTTTAAGTTAAAAGTAGTAGATATAGCATGTTTGTTTTTTCCCCATCCAATTCCTAAACTTTGTTCAGGTTACAGATTGGCCTATCCACAATATATTACCGTTTCACCCTCAATTTACCCATTGCTTCCTAAATCATTTCATTGGCTTTATTCAGATGAAACAATTAGGGCTTGTTCAGTAAATTTTATACAACTAAACTGGTCTAGGATTGATTCTGGTCCAATTTTATCTTAAACTGATTAGTATTGCTCCAGAGGGGCGGTTTGGAAAAGAATTAGTTTTTAGCTGATTTTGCCTAGAAAACACTAGCTCGATTCTGGTTATGTTTTACGGACAAATTTTCAAAACCGACCCATTTGGGTTTTTAATTGCAAAAAACGACTCATTTTAATTTTAATTATAAAAACCGACCCAGTTGGTTGAAACTGGGTCAGTTTTTAAATTTTTTTTCCCCAAACTTCACGGGAGTTCAACTCCCGTGAAGTTTTGTTATGAGAAAAAACTTCACGGGAGTTCAACTCCCGTGAAGTTTCCCGAAAAAATTTAAAAAAACCGAGCTGTTTTCAGCCCCTGGCTGAAAACAGGTCGGTTTTTGTAAATATTTTCAAAACCGGTCGTTTTTTGCAATTAAAAACCCAAATGGGTCGGTTTTGAAAATTTGTCCTATGTTTTACCCAATCACAAAATAAGCAAAAATTGAATCAGAATAGATCAATGCTCGTAAAAAAATGTTGCTAGATTTTGGGTGATAGTGATCAAAGTGCATTGTTTGCTAAAAAATAATAATGGCTACATGGCATCCAATAGACACAAAAACTCACAACAAAAATGTGAACAATGGTACAATATCCATACGTTAAGAATTTGTTAGGAAGGTGGGAATACAATTATGCAATGCTTCATAATTCCAAAAGAAGAAAA
>NC_033802.1:65564652-65564966 GCF_001876935.1 Asparagus officinalis
TCACACAATAAATAAAAATTAGGTTGCTAAAGTTTCACACGGTTAACTTATGGTAATTAACAATTAGCATTTTCACAGTCATGACCGAGACCGAGAGAAAAAGGCTCTGTAGTCATGTTTGATGAAGGCCTAAGAAGAAAGGATTAAGAAAAAGATTAAACTAGTTAAATCAGCATTAAATAAGAATTATTAGGGTGTGTTTGGTAATGAAGGTGATTTTTTTGTTATGTTTTTGTAGAAAAACACCATGTCATGGTGTTTCTTTTTCAAAAGTGTTTTGAAAACACAATTTTTAGTTATTATTATATAGCGGC
>NC_033802.1:65565016-65565744 GCF_001876935.1 Asparagus officinalis
CAGCGACGGGCGAGCGGGCGACGGCGGCTTAGATGAAAAAACGGAATCTTAAAACACTTTTTTTGTGTTTTGAGAAAAATGTTTAATTTTTGGATTTTGTAAAGGGTCAAGTCAAAAAAAACGTCACGGTTGTCAAGTTTCATTGTTTTTTTAAAAAATAAAAACAAAAACGACAAAAACGTCACGGTTGTCAAACGCTCTAAGTTTTGTGAACCCGTTAAACGAGAAGCATACTAACACCTTTTTTTTTAATAATCTGCTATGAGTAGATAAAAAAACAAAAAAAAAGATTATCATCATTTTGTTATAAATAGAGAGATTATTAATTTATAACCCGTCAAAAATGATGAATGAGTAGACCTCTGACATTTAAATGATTAACACATTTTAATCTATCCATTTGGATATTTTTACACATCATCGATCACAACCTTTACGAAATTCGAGAAACTTAATCATACAGAAATTACTATCGGCTTTTTATTCCAAGATGCTAGCTAAGTTAAATGATGTTAAATTTTTGTTAAGCTTTATTAAGGCGGGGAAAAAAACCCTTGGAGTGCCAAAGGTAAAAAATATAGGGGTAAGGGTAACCTTCGATTATTTCCCGATTAAAAACATTTTGAAAGAAAAATCTCGCCATTTAGCCCTCAAAAGGCCCAACAATTACCACTCTGCCCCTCCCCCGTCCATCCCATTATCCGCTCATCGAAAACCTCGCCGACCCA
>NC_033802.1:65565836-65633713 GCF_001876935.1 Asparagus officinalis
CGGCGTTCCCCGCCGCCCCTCCGAACGCTGCTGGCCTCCCTCCTGATGCCATGGCTTCGCTCAAGCAGGCCCAGGTTATAATCTTTTTGCTTCCTTTTTTTTGGTTAGTTTTAGGGTTAAAATTTCACAAAACCCCTTTTGAAAGGTAAGGTGAAATGCTTGATTGCTAAGTTTGCGTGAAGTTTGTTGGTTAATACTGGAATTTGTGGAATCTACAAAGTTTTTAATGGTTTTTTGTGCAAAACCCTCCTAAGTTCAGGGGGTTTTGTGAAATTTACCCTTCATTTTGAGTCCTTGGGAAGGGGTTTAATTTCAGTTTGTCCTAATATAGGTGCGGAGGATGAATGTGTGCTTATTATTTTTAACAGGTTGAGTAGCAAGTTTGATGCATTTGACATGATTGAAAGTTCTTTATTGGATGCCTGTTCTCGCTTCTTGGATCTGAAGAGGAGATGATTGTATATACGGGTGGAAGATGAATAGATATTATCAAATTAGTTTGATTATTATTCGTCTAATCACGCCAATTGACTTTTTTGCTTATCCTGTGCACCAAGGGGAAAAAATGATTAATTTTAAAAGGATTAGGTATATCTACTGTAAAAATGGGTTGCGAGCTAACTTTATTTCATATTCAGCAAAACAGAATGAAAAGTGATAGTCATGAAAGTTTGCTTTTAGTATGTATATTACAGTGATTTGTTATTATTGACCACTAAGCATTGTGTACAAGGAACTGACTATATAGGGTAAAATAGGTTATATCGCTTAGTTCTTGGCAAATTTGGGATTTTTGTTATTAAGATTCATATTGTAAGCAAATTCTATGTTCAGGTAAATACAACATCTCTGTAAAGATTGAATACGTCTTTTTTTTAAAATTAAATTCTCTCTTCAGCATGAACCTTACTTTTCACTATATTTGCTATTAATGATCAAAATGTTACATGAATTACAGGCTTTCACTGGCAGTCCTCTGATTCAAGCTCGTAATTTTGCAGTCATGACTGGTGTAAATGCAGGTATATCTTGTGTCATGAAAAGAATAAGAGGAGTGGAGGATTTGGAGAGTAGGTGAGTCATTTATAATTCTACTCAGCTCGTTACACTTAGAACCAAACCCCTTCATTTCTGTATTCGCTTGATGTAAAAGCCTAAGTATGGAGTTGGGATGTTTAGATGGACTGTGTAATTGCTTGTTTTCTCAGTAATTCATTGACATTGTGCAATGCACGACACCAAAAAGGGAAAAAAACCAAAGGAAAGAGAAAACCTGCCACAGTTGGGGTATTTGAGGAGAAAATTGGTAGATATTATTAGCTTTAAGGAAAAGTTGCCTAAAAACAGTGTTGTTTAACTTTCGATTGAAGGGTGCAAAAACACTGACCTGATAGACAACACAGTAATGTTTAAACATATTACAGAGCTGACAGCTAGATAAAGGCATTATTTGACTATAGCAATTGAAGTTATTTGTACAATCATGAGTAGTCCAGAGTATTAGATGCTAATTCACATCACATTGATTTAATACGCTATTATAATATTATTGCAGCATGGCAGCGGCATTTGGTTCTGGAGCAATGTTCTCATTAGTCAGTGGCATGGGAGGCCCAAATCAGGCAGTCAATGCTGTCACATCAGGACTTTTCTTTGCTCTTGTTCAAGGTGGCCTTTTCAAGGTAAGAATTCAGAAGAACCTCCAATTTCTAAGAAGTTTATTCATGTTTGCAAGTATACCCTTGCTCAGCTATTAATGCGCGTGAGAATTTCCATTACAATTAACATGATGAGCAATCTGCAAGTATAGTATATTGCATTACCTGAATAAGTTTATTTTTTGACTGTAGTTTCTTTTAAACTCCAATTTCTAATAAGTTTATTGCATTACCTGAATAAGTATAGTATATTGCATTACCCTTGCTCAGCTATTCAGATGCTATCTGATGGACCAAACTACAATAACTGCAATCACAAACAGCAAGGCCTGTAATTTTAGGGGCCACATACATGCGTCCCTTTTCTCCTTTTAGATTTGTTAAGGCCATACATTCTGTTAACTTATTGATAATCAGTACCTGCTGTTAAATCTCTGATCACCACATATTTCTTTATTGCAATTCATTTGAGAATACTCCCGAGTCCTGGCCACCCCTCATTTTCATTTTGTGGTACTCGTAATCCTGCCACTCCTCATTGCATGTGAAACCATCTCAAGCCAAGCAACACTTGCTCATCTTATTCTCAACTGAAAATATCTCAACTTCTTTCCGATAATCTAATTTCTTATCCTGTCTTGTAGTAAAATTTTACTCATCCTTCTCAACATGTGTTGCAACCACACTCTGTTTGAGATAAATATCTCCTGCTGTAGCATATGTTGATTGTAAAATTGAACATCATTGCAGTCAAATCCCTGTTGTACGACCACAGTGTTTTTTGGCTTAATTTATATATGAATATTATATAGCTGTTGGTGCAGTACGGACAACTGAAAGCGCTTTTGAAGTATATAGAAAAGTCTTTAAAATGTTCTTTTTCTATATCTTATAGAATTTTTTGGCAACTATTGTTTAAAAAGTATGTATGGATGGTAATTGGCATAAATATAATCAACCAGTTAGATACTATTCTTTTTAAGTTATTGTTATTTGAAGAGGCCACTAATTTTTGCTCACAACTCCCTTCTGGATTGAGAGTTTCTATTGCCGGAGCTTCCTCAAACTTTTGTCATGACTCAGGGCCATCAGAGATTTATGGCTTTGGAACTGGCAATGACTGTAGAAGATTAGCCACATGTCCTTGTCAACCTACATGGTGCATGTTGAGTTCTTGATATTTTGTACAATTTAGGGATGCATCTCTTTCTTCAAAATTGCTGTCATTTCTCTAATACCAAATAGGCATGAGAACACTCATGGAAAACTACCGCAAATCAGCTACTGACTTTGTTTCTGTTGGAGTCGTTCATCATGGTAGGTTTCATATAATCTACTACTACTATTTCTATAGTCTAGCTTAATCATCAAATTGGCACATTCTCCAACTTATGTGGTTCAGACTATTTGGTGCAATCAATTCACTCTCATTTTATCCTCAATAGGAGCAACATATAACCTCTTACTGATGCACTCATGTTTCATCCTATCGTTTAGTGCATATCTACAAGATCATCATTGCACTGTTTTTTCTCCTGCACTCATTTTTTTGCACATGTTTTTCTTAATTGCCCAGTATTATGATCCACAACTCATTGTTGGTCATATAAGATTCCCTCTTACTCCAATTTTGAAAAAACACACTCACTATAGCTTATTTGTTATAGCCAAAACAAGACCCGATCAAATTCTTCTTATTTGCTAAATGTGCTTTATGGTTGATTCACCTATAGCTTGATTTTTTTAAAATACTAGGTCTGATTTTCCTATGACTTCTGCAGTTTGGTCAGAAATTCTCGCAACAGCCGGCTGAAGATATCTATTACTCCCGTTCAAAAAACATGCTGACACGACTTGGTCTTCAAAAATACGAGAAAAACTTCAGGAAAGGCCTGCTTACTGATAGTACCTTGCCTCTTCTCACAGATAGGTAACTAGCAAAACTTGGGTGCTTTTCTTTTATATCACTACTTCATGTTGTTAACTTTCATATATTTTGGTTCAGCGCTCTCAGAGATGTCAAGATTCCTCCTGGGCCCAGACTCATCATTCTTGATCACATCCAGAGGTACATATGTTAATGCCCTTAAATGTTATCCTGTACGAGAAAGTATCGGCAATAGATGTGCACCTAGGGGATATCAACCTATGGATTAGTGCACGTATCGCGAAGTTCAGTTATCCAAATGTTGATATCCCTTCGGTGCACCTTTGTTGTCATGGGTCGTCCCCACTGAATACCTTCTCATCCCGTGGACATTTCATTACTTTTAATCGCAATGCGTCTATTTAGTACTTGTTGGGATCTATGCGAAAGTGGAAATGAATGCAAATCACAAGGCATATCTTGGGTGCTAACATCTTAACATTAATGTTCGGTTATGATTGAAGTAATGCTTATTCCATGATTCTTTTGGCGATGCTTACAGGGATCCGGAGTTGAAGAAGGCGAAGCAGGCGAAGCACTGACGCTATCCTGGGGGATATTGCTTTTCTTTGAGCAAGTAGAAGCTATTTTGCAGTGAATTGAATAATTCAGTTTTATTTTTATCCTGTTTAAATAGTAGTTATATATTTTTTTTTCTAGTACTCGTTGCCTTCTTCTGTTGTGGGCATGTTGTTTACTTTTTCCTGAGAACAGTTGGGAGGGATGCATTATCTTTGAGAAGTAAATGCAGTAGGGGTGGAGGGTGTGAATGTTTGTTCTGTGGGCATTGGAGCTAGGGTGTTGATTTTCTTTGGAAATAATTAGCTCATCAAGGGGTTTCTGTTTCGATGATGAAAACTCTGAAAATAGCACATATTTCCTGTATAAATCTCAAGAAAAAAGGAAAAAAGGTTAAGACAAAAGGTTTTTTCTTTTTGATATTAGTCCCGTAAATCTTTCATAATGTGGATTTATTCGCTAAATCTTTCATATTTTGAAATTAGTACCCCAAATTGTGATATTTAGAAATTACTTTACCAAATCTTTAAAAGTATTTTTTAAAGGGGTTTTTCTCTTATAACCCAAAGTTTTACCCTCACTTATTAAAAAACCCACTTGCTTATGTAAATATTCATAAGCCCAAAGTATCTTATCCCACTTTCTTTTAAACCCAATATGTAAAATACACTCATCCTATATCGTATTTTCCCAATAAATTAAAATTTCCTCGACTACCCTTCGTCCCCAGATACAACATACACCCCTCCCCCTTACAGCCCCGTCTCTCTCTTTTATTTCACTTTCCCAAATAGAGCATATCTTAATAGACCTAAGAGGCAATTCTCAATTCCAAGAGGTAGGAAAAACAACATTAGCGTGAATTTGAGCCTGATCAAGGGCGTCACTAGCAAAGATCGGGTAAGCCACGGGTACCATGGCACCACAAGTGCACCGCCCACAACATATCATCATCGTCGCTGAGAAAGAAGTCGGATTTGACCCTTGTATCCAAGGTCCGATGCGGGCTCCTCATGTACTTCATGGTCAACCTACAGGAGGTCTTCCGCAAAACCAAGCTCTTCATCTTCTTCCCTACCATCTCCCCCACAGTTGTTGCTCACTCACTCAACTTATGGACAAAGTGTAGCACTTTATGCCGAAGCGTAGCACTTTATTTGTAAAGTGTAGCTCTTTATGAAATTGTATAGCTCTTTATGACTGAAGTGAAGCTCTTTAATGCTAAAGTATAGCTTTTTATTGTCTCTGAAAATTCTAAATTTGAAAAAAACCAATCACTATTTTTTTTGAGCAATGTAAATGTATGATGATATATACAATGTGATGTTGATCAATTCTTTATATAACTGACATGCCCACTCTCGGTTATGCGATTTCTGGGAAAAGTGTAACTCACTATGCTAAAGTTTGTTATTCTAAAAGTCTAGCTCTTTATTCAATAGTATACCACTTTATACCTGAAGTATAGCTCTTTAATGCTAAAGTGTAGCTCTTTATTGTCTCTGAAAGTTCTGAAACTGAAAATAAATCGAATCGTTATTCAGGACAATGTAAATAAATGACGATGTATATAATGTGTTGTTTGATCAATTCTTTATATAACTGACGTGTCCACTCTCGTTTATACAATTTATGGGCAAAGTGTAGCTCTTTATACAGAAGCGTAGCACCTTATTATAAAAATGTAGTTCTTTATACAATAGTATAGATATTTATGCCTAAAGTATAGCTCTTTAAAGCTAAAATATATCTCTTTATTATCTTTGGAAATTCTAAAATCGAAAAATAAATCCAATCGGTTTTTTTTTCTGAACAATGTAAATGTATGATGATATATACAATGTGCTATTTGAACAATTCTTTATACAACTGATAGGTCCACTCTTGTTTATGCAATTTCTGAGAAAAGTATAGCTCTTTATACTAAAGTATAACACCTTATTATAAACGTGTAGTTGTTTATACAATACTAGTATAGTGCACGTGCGTTGCATGTGAAATTGTATTTATTTCTTGTTCTAAATTTTTTTAATTATATAAGAACTTATCTAACACAATGGATAATTATAGTTGTTATCCTTGTCATGTATAAATATATATTACAATGTTCACTCATAAAGATAACTACAAATGAACCACAAATATAAAAATGCTTAATCGAATTTAATTTTTTTGATAGGTTTAATAATAAAGTTAACAAATTGTAAGAGTTAAAGTGTTTTAAAATTAGCATTGCATGAGAGTTTCTGAGGGAACATTATCATGTTTGCATGACTGAGGGTACTTGATGAGAGCCCCAAATTACTTCACACCACCAACGAATCAAGTAGTATTAAACCCAATCACCGACAAATCAAGCAAAATATGTAGCCCAAGAACGACAATATCCTCTTTAGTCTTTAGTTCCTTCAGCATGTAAATTCTTGTAACTATGCACTATTACTCCTAAGCACCAATGGCCCTGGAATCAGTACTAAAAGTACAATTTATAGAAATTTCAGGGTATTTAGGTGAATCTAAATATAACCGAGGGTCTATATGTGCAAAATATGTGAAACCAGGGCGAATTTAGATTCTTGAGTTGAGTTGTAGTTGCACCCCAAAAAATTTATAAATTGCATATAAGCCCTAGTAACATTTATAAGCTTCCCCCTTCGTTCTCCATAAACTTTAAAAACTACATCATAACCTATATCAAAACCCATTTAAAGAATTCCGAGCAATAGTTAATTTTGGGAAAGTTGGAAAAATTAAAAAAAAAAACTCAGTTACTCGATCATATAAAACCATCTTAGGAAACAAAAATAAGAACTAATTTAAAACTAATAAATAATTTGCAATAATTTTTTATTGAAACAAAAGTAAAAACTCACCATAAAATGGATGCTGCCCTCACTTCGGATTCATTTCCTCTCTAATTTGGTGGTAATTAGAGAGGATCCAATTATTCGAGTCATTAACTTTCGTTCTAATTTCAAGGACCGATCATAAACATCATTTGTAGAAATTAACATTTCTGTATTTTAAGGCAAGATCTTAGACACAAGTTGTATAAATTTGAACTTTTGTTTTAAAATCTTTTTTCTTTTGCACTATTGTCATATTGGTTTTCACAATAGGGGATTTTAATAGAAAAGTCGTTTTCAAAACAATAGCAAGAATTCTACGTGCCGTAATTTCATCCATTGAAATCCAAATATAGGATAAATATTGAAATTATTGGAGAAGATCCGGATCCCTCATAATTGAAGAGGAGTCAAACCTCTACTCTAACTATCATCTAATTGGAGAGAATTCTATTTCCCTCACTTAGAGAGCTCGGAATTCTTAATATTCTCTTTTTTCTAGCTTCTACGTACTATATATTGACATAGGTGTGTACATAAAAATATACATACATAGATATAGGTGTGTACATAAAAATATACATACATAGATATGTGGCAAGAAATGAAAACAAAAATACATAAAACATAGAGAATAAAGAATTAAAGATTTTGACCTGCTCGGATACCTCCAAAGCTAGTGCCTTCCTTCCATCCTCACTTTTTCGGCAGCTGCACCAATTTATTGATAAAATCAAACTTATTTACTGGATTCTAATAATCATACTAAACCAAGAAATGGGATTTTTTTTCCTAATAAACCTTCACCCAAGAAAAAAGGTTAAATTTTACCTTTTTGGTGAATCAATTGAGCTTCATGGTATGTTGATCAGAAATCTTAATCGAGTATAAGAACCTTGAACATCTTGCCACCTTTTGACAAATAAGTTGTTATAAACTGAAATATCAATACATGTGTTATATTATGCATCTTTATTGTGTTTGCATGTTAGTGGAAAAACATATATGTATTTATTATTTTTGACAATAAGTTGTTATAAACTAAAAGAATTATAACTCACACCCATATCTATTGATTACGGAGTAAATACCTGCAAAAGAATCCAAATGCCTCGTTGCCTTGGGACTTTTACGCTTACTCATGATATACTTGATATATTATAAATAATTATTAACATATTGCTAAGTATTTATTAGTCTATTAACATCAAATGTTAAATATTCCTATTAATCTAATTATAAATATTTATTTTTTATTATCGTTTCTTTAGTACATGTCAATAGATATTATTATATTGAGTTATTATTATATAATAATAGAGAAGGAGTTTAATTGAATTAATTTTTTAATAGTAGTGAATGCAATTTGGAGGTGTATTTATTACATTTAATTTAATTGGTGGTTATGATAGGAAATGTTCCTAGAGAGGTTAGGGATATGAATGTTTAGAGTCTAATTTTTAGTTAGTAGGGCTATTAAATTGATGATGATATTTAATTGGTAGTTACGACAAGAATTTGAAGCTTTGCATAGTAGGCTATGTTATTACATAGTATTACTATTATTACTACTACATAGTGTTATTATATTGAGTTATTATTATATAATAATAAAGAATGAGTTTAATTGAATTAATTTTCTAATGATAGTGAATGCATATTGGAGGTGTATTTATTACATTTAATTTAATTGGTGGTTATGAAAAGATTTGAAGGGAGTATGGTTTATGTATGTATGTGTTTTATGTATTCATATATGTGTTTTTATGCATGCATGTATGTGTTTTAGCATGACTTGGAGGGTATTTTCGGAAGAAATATTTTAATATGAGAACATACTTTTATAATACTATTAGATTAGATTATAGCCCTTTATGCCTAAAGTATAGCTCTTTAAACTAAAGTATATCTCTTTATTATATTTGAAATTAAATTCTGAAACCGAAAATAAATCAAATCTATTTTTTCTGAACAATGTAAATGTGGGATGATGTATATAACATGTTGTTTGAACAATTCTTTATATAACTGGCATGTCTATTATCGTTTATACAATTTCTAGGAATGTAGTTCTTTATACTAAAGCATAAAACTTATAATAAAATTGCAACTCCTTATGCAATAGTATAGCTATTTATTCCAAAAATATAGCTCTTTAATGCTAAAGTATAACCCTTTATTGTCTTTGAAAATATAGAAAATACATCGAGTTAGTAATTTTTTGATCAATGAAAATGAATGACTATGTATATAGTGTGTTGATTCTTCAATTCTTTATAACTGATATGTTTAGTCTCATTTACATAATGTCTGAATAAAGTGTAACACTTTGTGCCAAAATAACACATTATTTCTAAAATATAGCTCCTTGTATAGTTGTATAGCTCTTTATAGCAGAAGTGTAACTTTTAATTGATAAAATATAGTTCTTTATTGTCTCTAGAGATACAAAAAATAAATTGAGTCAGTAATTTTTATATATAGGAAAATCTGATACAATTATTATAGCGTGTACATTGTATACATTTCTACTAGATACACTGATAAATTTTTAATAGAAAATTTGATACAACATGATACATTGGATACTACTTGGTGCATTTGATGCAATACACACGAATAATCTATACATACATAATATAAAAATTTCATACAACACGGTGCTGTAGGTAATAAAAATTGCCTTTAATCCCTATTAGAGAAGTTCAGAACAAGACTGCTAAAACCTCGCCCGAAATAGCAAAAAAAAGAGAAAACACTGATATCTCTCAAACTGGAAGGAATTTGGCGAAACGGACATGAGGAAACTGAACTCTGTTCTTCGTATATAATTCATATATAATTTGTCTCATCGAGATAGTTGATTTTCATATATAATTCGTCTAATTCCGAGTTACAGTTTGAAAGTTACAACCTGTTCTTCGTAGCATGTTCTGGAGCTCGCCTGAAGAGCAATCCTGCATGCAAAGGAGTTTAGCTCGCATGAAGGCTTCAAGCTTTTTAAGCTCGTTAAATGAGGCTGGATCGCTTGCATAGCCTCGCCTACCAAGCTCGCCTGCAGGCAAGCTCGCCTGACAGCTTGGAGCTCGCCTGACGATCCCCTTGGGCTCTCCTAATGCTTGAAGCTTGCCTACATGATCCAGCCTCGCCTGCACAAGGTCGCCTACAGAGCTCACCTGATAGCTTGAAGCTTGCCTACATGATCCAGGCTCGCCTAAAGGCAAGTTCGCCTGCACAGCCTAGCCTATAGAGCTCGCCTGATAGCTTGAAGAGGCTCGCCTAAAGGCAAGTTCGCCTGCACAGCCTAGCCTATAGAGCTCGCCTGATAGCTTGAAGCTTGCCTGCATGATCTAGGCTCGCCCAAAGGCAAGTTCGCCTGCATAACCTAGCCTGCAGAGCTCGCCTGATAGCTTGAAGCTTGCCTGCATGATCCAGGCTCGCCTGAAGGCAAGCTCGCCTGACAGCTTGAAGCTCGCCTGCATGATCCAGCCTCGCCTGCACAAGCTCGCCTGCACTCACATGCACAGCCTTGCCAGCTCGCCTAGCCTGTCAGCCACCCACTTGAAGCATGAGAGCAGTCAAATCCCTTGAATTAAGGGATTGGTTATCCTCATGACCGTACCCAGCATGAGAATAGTCATTTTCCAAGATTTAAGGGATTTGGTCATGATTCTCCTCATGGCCATACTCAGTATGAGAATGACCACTTCCCATGATTTAAGGGAGTGATTACACTCTCCTTCTTCTCTATAAAAGGCCATGAGCAGCCATAGAGAAAGGGTCTTAGGACCTGACCTCTTTGAGAACGAATTACAGAGAACTCAAGACCATCTTGGACTCGAGATCAGCCTTGTTCCAGGCACGCCGTTGGCGGAGTCTTGGTCTTTGGAGAACAGACTTCTTGTTATCCAAGAAGACCGAATTCTTGTCATCTTTAGCCTACAAGCATAAGCACTTGTTTGGCCTCGGTTGATCGAACTCATCCAATCAAGCTTCTGCTGTGTACTGAAGCTTCAAGCACTTGTTTGGCCTCTGTTGATCGAACTCATCCAACCGAGCTTCTACTGCGTACTGAAGCTCCAACCGTAACCTCGATCGGATCGTTCAAGGGAAGCAAACTCGGTGCAAGAACCAAGGGAGGCGTCCTATCACTACCAAAGACCCCACGTTAAATAAGGAGGGCATTCCATCCGCTTCTATTATAATTTTGATTCATTAGTTTATAATAAGCTATTCTTATCAATACAAACGAGATCCCTGTTTCGGGAAATCGAATTTTACATATACATATGCATTGGATACAACATGATATATCCTACTGTAGACCGTAGTCGATTTGTTGTTTGGGCTGCAGCATGAGAGCAATGAAAAGATCTGATTGAACACTAAGAGTGGAGGATTCTCTCAAGCATTTGGTCGAAAAGTTAGTGTGCATTGACGAATAATAAATGATCGAGGGTTAGCTGTGAATTATGTTAGGTAAGGCATAACAGTGGGCTAAGGTCGTGGCTGTGCACAAAACTGAACTTCTCTTGGATATTTCATCAAACAACTCTATTGCCTCCTCAACTAACCGCAATATCGCAAAACCTGCTAATCGTTTTGGTCCAAATAACTATATCCCTTTTGTCATTCCATCAAACACCTTCTACACATCAACCTAGTCATAAAAAAAATCAACCTAGTCATCAACTTATATTATATATATATATATATATATATATATATTATATTATATATATATATAATAGAGAGAGAGGAGAGAGAGAGAGAAGAGTGAGTATGCTTGCGTACCAAAGCATAAAAAGTTATGCTTGTTAGGATGTGACATAAATCCCCTCTACTCATTCAAATGGTTGCAATATCTCCATACACTCCTCAATCCATGTGAATGTGGTCCCCCATTTGAATTACTCGAGGGGATTGTGCCACCTCACTACCAAATAACAAAATTGTGTTTCGGTACCAAACATACCCATATTTCTCATATATAGTATATATATATATATATATATATATATATATATATATATAATATCATATATATATATATATATACATATATATATAGTGCTTATGCACATAACATATCCTGAAGCACAAGATTGACAGGAACCCCTCAATTTATAACATCGAGACATCTTCGACGAGCTATTGCAAAAAACCCAAAATTTCAGAATGTTAACATATAGTATCTATGAATTTCCCATCACAAAACTCAAGCTTTCTCAAATCACAGAAATTATCTCAAATAATAAAAAGAAATCTACTGTACTAAATAGTAAGAATGTCACTTTATTATCTCTAGACAAAATCAATAATAAAAAGAAAAGGATGTTGTAGACATAACTAGCATCAAAATCCATAGAGGTCCTCAAACTCGAAGCAACAGACTGCTTCCATTGGTTGGCTTCGAGCGGGCCGAGTGGCCCAACGCCACCACCATTGCCACAGATCCTTCAACGGAGGAATCTGGCAAAGAGAAGAGCGCGAGTTAGCATCAGACGCTATTGCAAGAGATCAAAAACCCTAGAAATTTTAGTTTTTTTTAGAGAGATGATATATAGAAAGAGGTAAGAGAGAAATTGAGTCCTAGGTAATTATTAGGGAAGAAGAAGAAGAAGGGCAACTTCGGGATTTATCTTTTATTTTTTTTTTGTATATAGTATATAGACATGATGTATTTGATACTTGGGGTTTACAAATAAGTGGGGGTTGTACTTTGGGTGTATAGATCATAATGAAAGTAGGTGAGTTTGAAAATAAGTTGGAATAAAACTTTGGGGTAAAAGACAAAAATCCCATTTTTAAATTGGTTCCCCAAATCTCGATATTTTGAAATCAGTCTCCGAATTCTTTTTAACTATTTTGAAATTATCTCCCAAATCTTTCACCAGCAACAACTAGAAGGATGGAGTTCTTAACATAATTTTCTGGACGGAGTTCTTAACATAATTTTCTCCCGAGTTTTTCCATGTGATACACATAAACTAATTTTAAAAACTTTTAACTTTTAATGTTGGTTGAATTTACTATTAAATATAACATAATTCTATTTTAAATCTATATTTTAAAATATGATTATAATGGTTGTTGCAGTAAGTTCAACAAGCATTAAGGGCTAAGAAGTCCTAATATTAACTTGTTATATTACACAGAAAAGTTGGGAAAAAAATCTCACATATGCACAACGAAAAAATATTAAGAATTAATTACAATCCGGCATCCTAATTAATTTATAATCAAGATTACCTCGTATAGATATGCAAACTCTAAGATCACTCAGTATAATTATTTCATACCTCACAATACCGGTGCATAATTAATCCAAATATTAAAGTACAAAGTTTAGAAACTTCAAAGCATATAAAGTGCTGTAAAAAACAAGTATGAAGTGTATATAATTGCAAAGAAACACCTTCTGGTCCTAACTTGCTTTAAATGTAGTTAGTTTCCCGTCAATTATTTACTAAAATTATAGGAGTGACTCCACCTCTTCCAAATTCCCACAGCCTGGAAATGCTGTTAGGACACACTGTCCCTTTCCTCATTGGGTGCCCTCCCCCTTAAAAAAAAGAAGGACAAATTTTCATAATAGTCTCATTTTGAAAACTAAAAACGATCTCATTTGAAAATAATTATCAAAACCGACCTAGTTTTAGCCGTCGGGCTAAAACTGGGTCGGTTTTGACGAAAAAAACTTTGAAACTTCACGGGATTTGAAGTCCCCTGAAGTTTAGCAACCTAATTAAATGACTAGTAAACTTCACGTGACTTCAAGTCCCGTGAAGTTTCATCAAAATTTTGTCTAAAACTCGATGAAACTTCACGGGATTGGAAGTCCCGTGAAGTTTAACAGCCATTTAATTAAGCTGCTAAACTTCATAGGATTTCAAGTCCCGTGAAGTTTTAAAGTTTTTTTTTGTCAAAATCGACTCAGTTTACTGTTTTGACAATTATTTTCAAATAAGATCGTTTTTTGGGAATTTTTTTGTAAATGAGACTGTTTTGAAAATTTGTAAAAAAAAGAGATCTTGTAATGGGCCCCACCAACTTTAATAATTTAACTCATAATTACTATTTAGCTCGGTGGGATCGAAGAAGGCCACGGAATCCTCGCGATCTCCGCCGTCCATCCTGACCTCCCTCCCCTCTGAGGACCCCCCTTCCCCTCTCTCTTCTCCCCCAGATGCTAGGGTTAGGTTTAGGGTTAGGGTTTGGTCCGTTGCCCTAACCTCCTCTTTAGAAAGGAGAAAAGAGCTAGGGTGTGGGCGGCGGCGGCGGCGGAGGAGGAGCTAGGGTTAAGGATGTCTCGTGCTGGGGGAGTGAGATCTGTGGATGTGAGCTCCAAGGCGCCGGGGGTCTCGGTGGTGACCACGAGCGGGAAGAAGCGGTCGGAGACGGCGTCGACGTCGGCGGCGGTGGGGCCCAAGAGCAAGGAGATCAAGCAGACCACTGCTCAGTCGCCGCAAGGTAAATCTTTGCTTTCCGACTGCAAAATTTTGTGCTTTTCCTGTGGAGTGGGTGGTGAACGGTAGTTCTTGGAGGTAATCTTGGTTATGCAAGCGCAAATTTATGTTCTTTTTTGGTGAATATTGGTTCTTGGGAGAAGTGCATTAGTGTTGGTTGGTTAGTAGCTTTAGATGGTCGCGAAAAATGATAAGTTGTTCGATAACTGGTTCCAAATAGTTTAACTTCCTTTTTTGTTGCTTTTTTTTTGCTTTGGAATGTTAAGACCACCGTGGTAGTCGCTGCAAGGTAAATTTGGTTTCGGAGTGCCTAATTGATGCTTTTGTTGTGAATTTTCGGGAATGAAAAATGGTTCTTGGAAGAAGTTTGTTAGTCTAAGGTGTTGATTGGTTTTGGAATTTTGAATTGCCTAAAAAATAATTAGTAGTGTGATAATTGGTTCCAAGTGACCATTTTGCTTTATTTTTGTTCTTAAAAGGAAACTTTTGGTTCCTGTACGCTGAGTTAAAAGAGCAGTTTGGAATGGGCATTATCTGATTATTCCTGTGTATATAGATGTTTTAGGGGCGACCAACAAAAGTCCAAGTTACATAAATGGCTGTTGGTTTTTGTTTATTTTGATGTACCGTGTAGTCGTGTACGTCATAACTCAAAGTTGATCCAGCCATTATGTAACTTATCTCCATTTTGTAACTCTAGATGGAAGCGTTGCATGGGAGTAGAAGATCAAGGGAGCAAATTCCTTTCTTGAAGGACTTTGACCTATTTCCCTTTGTAATGTTAGTGAGAGAAGGGTAGTTAGTAAGTATGGGTGGAAGTGAACGAAATAATTTGCAAATTGTTCATTAGTTATTCATCTAAATATTTGGTTATATTTGATTCCATATTTCATTTAACAGTAAACAAATATATTTTAGTATTTGGTTCATAAATGAATAAAATTTAACTAGAAGTGTATTCAATTCATTATATTATTAAATATTCAATTATATTTTAATTGTAAAAACTTTGAGGACGAATTTAGAAATACACACAATGTAAAGGGTGTATATGGAAACCCCACAATGAAACACGAATGGATTAAGAGGTAAGATTAAAGTATACACACAATTTTAAAGGGTATACCGCACAATAAAACAAGAAAGGATGCAAGTTACACAATACACACAATTTGGAGGGTGTATATATGGGGGAAAAAAAATTAAACAATAAAAATTAGAAAGCTTGCATCTTACCAAGTGGCCTAACAGATATTCGTGGATATTTATGGAAATCATGATATTTACCTGAATCAAATTCGAACCTGAATTAGAACATTGAGATTCTAGTTGAATTCAAATTAGTCATTATCAGATTTGATCCAATTTATATCTACCCTGAGAAGTAAGTAACAGAGCTTTTAAGTCAGATAGAGGGTCATTTAGTTTTTTTTCCCTTTTAGTTATTATCACATAATTTAGAAGTTATATCTTTCAATAGATCTACTTGTAGTACAGACACTTCTATCATGATACATGTATTCTACATGGAGCTTGTTGTTGTTAGCATCTAACCCCATGCTATTGAACCACACAGATTGCAACACATGAAAACGAAATATAAGATCACAGCCAAAGAATATAGGGATACATCCTCGGCAGAGCAGAATATGCAAATATCCACTACATACTAGTTAAGCAATTACAATATGATCACTGCTGCAGCTTTCCTACTCCCTCTTGGAAACTCTAGAAGATCATTTCTCCAACAAGGCTTCAAAGTTTTCCTCTTTCCTCTTGTTTATTTAGCCTATTTGCCTCCTCCTAACCTGTCTTAGATCTGATTGAAACCCCTACAGCCCCACATATGTAGTATTCCATACGAACTCTAACACAATAGAATCCTACTCACCATAGAACTCTAATTCAAAGCAGACTGGACCCAGATCGGTGGACCTACCAGTCGATGCTTCAGCGTTTGACACTTTGTCGCTTGACTGACGAGTCCATCGAATTTTTGTTCTGGCGGTGGGTGGTCAGAGAACTGTTGTTATTCTGAAAAATCTCTATCACGGAGAATCTCCACTTGTATTATATCCTCGTCTTGAATCTTGTATTGATATTCATTGTTTCCACACTATATATTGTGAAGTGATTGATCTTTTTTCTTTGGGTAATACTCTTGATTGAATTTATCATATTGAAGAATAAAGCCCATTCATTTGTTTGACTCTTTAACTTTTTCTGTTTTATGTCTGAAACATTCCGCCAGTGGATGCTCCTTTTATTTTGTATGCACCTGTTCACATTTAGGACGGAACATGCTTTGATATATACTAATATCTTCTTGATTCTTGTAATTTTCAATCTTAGCTATTATTTGAGATGCAAAATATTGTATTGAATAATTAAATCTTAATAAAGAAATCATTGTTATTATTGAATAATTAAATCTTAATAAACAAATCATTGTCATACTCTTTTAGAATTTTCTTAATATGGATGAGATATTATTATGTTTATTTTGAGATGTTTCTGTAGGTTATCTATCGTTATCTATAAATTGAAATTTGAAGCATCAAAAGCTCTCTTTTATATTTTAGATTATCTCAATTTTCTATTTATTTTCTTTTGTTTTTTATTTTTTAATTTATTTTCAAAAAAATGTTCTTCATGCCTTTTGCTGCTGCAACACCGCTGAAGCCCCTAAAGCCTAAGCTACACTATCGCCTTGCTCAGCTGTTCGCTTTCCACAACATTGTCAGTAGACACCCTATGTTTTCTGAATTTGAGGCTGCCAAACTCTATTCAATTTTCTTTATTTTGACAGGATTATGTGAGCTTTCTATGTTTGGAGTCTTTGGACTGTTGTCTATTGTTGGCAACCTTGTATGAAAATTGCATATACACACAGCATATACATCTAATGATACTTTTGGTCTTTAGTATTTAGTGTAAGCTGCAATCATTTGTGTTATTCTTGCAATGATATACCTGTATTCTCGTGTTTGCAATTTGGTTTTCAGTCATCTGTTAGCTTTGGTTTACTATTTTATTTTTGATCAAGCAATTTTTTAAACCTTTTAATTAACTTGCAATCTTATCTCTAATTAACTGTGAAACTTTTAGTTATCCAGATCAAAATGTCCACTCTAGCACCTGCTACATGCTGCGTTGATCTTGTTTGCAGCAATGCGGCTGCTGCCTGCTGTTTTCAACACCTAGCTTCATAGTGGTTATGGAGTACAACATTAAAGTCTATAAGTAAACAAATGTTTGACATGCATACTCTTTTCTTTTTAATTTTCACAGAATTTTCTTTGTTGGTTCCACAATCATGGAAAGCCTATTGTATGGATGTTGGCTGAAGATAACCTAGAGAACTTAGACTAAGTTAATAGGAAACTTTTCATTATGGGGCACCTGTCATGTGAATCTAAGATGGTAATTTGTTGGCTCTTCAAGTGTTAGTGGTATCTAGCAAGTTTCTGTTATTAATAATGAAAATATTCTAGACTTTCTGATTCATGGAAACGAGTGTCTTCTCATTTAAGCGTGCTTCTAACTTGATTTTATCTACAATTTTGCATTTATTCAGATATCTCTGATACTGGGAGCGAGGAAACAGATCTGAGCACTTCTGATGGAGATGATTCATCATGGATTTCTTGGTTTTGTGGGTTGAGAGGAAATGAGCTCTTCTGTGAAGTTGATGAGGACTACATACAAGATGACTTCAATTTATGCGGACTTCAGGGACAAGTTCCCTTTTATGATTATGCCCTGGACATGATATTGGACAATGATTCATTGAGTGGTGATTCCAAAACTATTCCTCCCCTAACTCATTTGCGCATATTTATCTCTGTAGAGCTATGCCTGGTTGAATTCTTATGCATTTAGCTTGTTGGCTTTCTTATAATTGCGCACTATGTGTAACCTTACTTCTTTATTTGCTCTGATGAGATATAATTTAGCTTGTTGACTTTCTTATAATTGCGCACTATGTGTAACCTTACTTCTTTATTTGCTCTGATGAGATATATGAGTTAACAACTATATTGTCCAGAGAATCTTGTTTTATTTCTTTTTTAATCTTAGTAATAAAATATTTTTAATCCAATGTTTATGTAGGTGAGGTTGACGGTAACGAACAAAATGAAATTGAGTCTGCGGCAGAGATACTGTACGGTCTTATACATGCACGCTATATTGTAACTACCAAAGGATTAAATGCAATGGTAAACTTTGTTCCTAATGTTTTCTTAAGCACTATTTACACTTTTTGGAGTTTATAATACTTCCTTTTGGCTACTGCTTTAGCATGAGAAGTACAAGAGAGCAGATTTTGGACGCTGCCCTCGAGTTTTCTGTGGGGGACAGCCATGTTTGCCAGTCGGCATGTCAGATATGCCCCGCAATGGTTCTGTGAAGATCTACTGCCCCAAATGTGAAGATATTTATTTCCCTAGATGCAAATATCAGAGCAGTATCCTTTCATTCATTATACTTGGACCTTTCTAGAATTATTTTGATTTCTATACATCTAAATGTACTAGCGGCTAACATGATTTAGTAGGTTTTCCCCCCTGAACATGAATACATGAATTAGTTGTGGTTCGTTGTTCATGCTAAATATGAACTTAGCGATATCTACTTGTTTAGGTCATAAGAAACATGTTTATATGAGAATAAAATGGGCTAGTTTTTCATATATGAAGTACACATCTTTTAGTTATTGATACAATATTTTTTGTTTTTTCTTTTACCAAGTTTCTCTTATACATGGGCGCATATCTGAGTGAATTATTTTTTATTGAGTATGGCTCTTATGAAGAGCATAATTACTGGAAACACCATATAGATGTGAGAAAGGAAAGGATTATGCACTTAGGATGGTAATTGTGATTTGCTCATGTGAAATACAAGCATATTGATACCTACTTGTTTAGGGCGTGACAAACATGTTTATATGAAATGAAAATAGGTTGTTTATCACATGTGAGGTGCACGTCAGCATGTCTGTTAGTTCTAGATAGCTCTTGATACGACATTTATGTTTTTCCTTTTTTTTAACTAAGTTTTCTACAACATGGATACGTTTTGTTCTATGTAAACTATTTTCATTGAGTATGGCTCTTATGAAGAGCAAAATTACTCGAAGCACCATATAGATGTGAAAGGATTATGCATTTCGGATGAAATTATGTAAGCATGTAGTTAATATCATCTGAATAATTTACTTATGGTGTATACACGACTATATGCTTTTGGTGTCAGCCTTCTTTGTTTTGAAAGAAGTTGTGAAGCTTTTGACTTTGTTCTCTTCTTGTACACGGTCATGCATTTCAAAGTCTTGTTTAGGTTACCACTATGGGGCATGCTATGCGTTGGAATTGCATGACCTGAATTCAGAGGGGTAACATTCTGTTACAAAAGTACCCATCTTGATTTATTTATTTTAGATAGTTTTCATATTTCATGATGACCTCCTAGAAATTTATACTGACCCATTTTGGTTGCCTGGAAAAATTAATACTTCAATCCCTTTTCGTTTAAGTTCCACAAGGACAACTAGTATAAAACATCCTAGTTACAAACTCAGATAGGTTAGCTGATAATGAGACTGTCCTTAGTGAGCATAAATCTGCGTTTTATCTAGATCTTGTTCCTTTTACTCTTCCCCTTCTACAAACCAAGGTTACCTAAAACATTCTATCCTTTCTACTTTTCTTGCCTGAACTCCAGTTCTTGTTGCTTAGGAGTTCAAATCCATTTGTTGTTTGCCTCAATTCTTCCCCAAAACCTAGTTACTTCAACCTAATTCCCCTTATTTTCTATATTCGTATATGCCATATTTGAATTCCAATATAAAGATTTCCAAACTCTACGTGGGCGTTCAAATCCATTTGTTATTTCCCTCGTTTCTTTGCCAAAACCTTGTTTTTTCAAACTGATTCCTCTTATTTTCTATTTTCCTTTATGCGATATCTGAATTCCAATATAAACTTTCCAAATTATACTTGGTAAGCATACACAACTTACCCTACTTCTTTATGAATCCTCGCTGGAGTCATTTTCTCCCTTTGATCCTTTCTTTCTTTTCCATACCTAAGTTACTAATGAAATGATGATGACCAATAGATGATGACCAATACACGACTTACCCTTTGGTAAGCACACAAGAAGGATTAGTTGTGGAGTAAGGGTTACATGGGAAATAAAAGTTAAGCACTTGATGCTTGGCTGCCTAGATTCATTTCTCAGGGGAGGAAAAGAATATTTCAGGTTATATGATATAAGATGGCAATAACTTTACCAGATATTCCCTATCCATGACAACTGGCAGTTGCTCCATAGTTGCACGAGATAAACTGTCTTTCAAAGTTCTAAGACTAGGTCTTGACTTCCATAGTTGACTTAGCTATTCTTGGTCAGTTATTAATAACTTATTATATGAAATGTCCATGCTTACATACCATGTCTTATAGCTGATCCAAACATTAAAATATAAGATGAAGAGGATAACAATTGGCACTCATTACATCCTTCTTGTGTATCTCGCGCCCCCTACCCCCAACACCTCCCCTCCCACCTTTTCTTGTGGCAGATTAATCTACACGGTCAGGCCACTAGTACTTCATTATTCTTTTCCCGTGTAAGTCCTCCATGTTCAGTCTTTCATTGTAATTCCTATGTATTTATTATAGCTTTTAACCTTTTTAAACTTTCTTTGCCACTAAAACATTTAGACGCATAGGAACATTGGAGCCTATTTGATAGTAGGTCGTGTTTGGGTCCCTAGGCCCCCTAACAACGGCCATTTGGCGTTTTCGTATAACCCTAAATCTCTATTTTATTTAAAATAATTCACAAACTTCTCTTTAAGTTACTTGAAAAAAACTGTACTTTATGGTGTGAGTGTAAAAAGACATGGAATATTCTTTTAACCACCATTTTAGACTATTTTTAAACTTTTTACAATTTGATAACTACTCTTCGTTTTCTTCTCTGTAAGCCTTTTTAATATATTGGACAAGCAGGTTGTGTTGTTGAATTAGTTCCTGCTGGAGAAGAAATGTCATAGACCATGGCAAAACCTTTTATTTTTGTGTTCATTACTTAATGTCTTGATTTCTATTATTGCATGAAAGCGACAGTATCTGTTTCTTCTTTAACGGTTTATTCAGATGTGGATGGCTCTTATATCGGCACGACATTCCCTCATCTGTACATGATGACTTATCCTTCAGCAAAACCAGCAAAGCCAGCTCAAAGTTATGTACCTAGGGTGTTTGGCTTTAAATTGCACAAGGGTACTCGATGATAACCCCCCTATTCATGCTGTACTATTTTTACAGGACAATAAGGGTTTCCCTTTGCGGGTCTGATTAGTGATTCTTTTCGCCCAGGAGATAAAAGTGCTGCCAACTGATGGATGGCTGTATCCTCTCATAAGCTCAAGGCGTCGAAGTATGGACACCTTAGTAGAATTCTGAAAATCACTGCCAAGAACAATTTTGTGTGTAGTAATACTGGTTTAGTTAGCGTCGACGTTTATTGTATTTGGTGGGTGTGTAGTAATACTGTTGATCCAGTTAACATCTATAAGTAGTTTGGCAAACTAATTGGCAACATTTAGTTCTCATGTCCAACATAATGCACCATACATCTGGGTGCCTTGTGGTTGCTTGGCTTGCCTTGAGAATGAAGTGGCCAGGGGTTTTATCTGCAACAATGAAACTAGAGGGGTGGTAAGCTCAAAACAATGATGCTACAGTGCTTATTTGCGACTGACCTATTTTTTTTATTGAGATTAATTCAACCTGGACGCATCAACTAAATGTACACAGGGAGTAAAGCGTTGGCTGGGAAATTGTGACATTTTGATGAAGATAATGGTTCCAACTTCCAACAGTTGCGTTCAAATTGTCTGCATATAGGTGCTGATTTATTTTGAACAATAAAGTAGATTTCACTAGTTCAAAAGAAAGATCGAATTGAACAACGATATAAAAGTATGGGAAATTTTGGATGTTGATGTTAGTCTTCATTGTTTCATGGTATTATGATATAAGTTTTATACGAGCGTGCCGCAAATCACTTCTCTGAGGTGCACCGTATGCTGTTTATCCTTTTTTCTCCTGAAAAGTGAACTTGAAGTTGAACAATAGTCCCGGTCAAAATAAACCATATTAAATCCAATATTTGGCTTCAATTAGTAAGCTATAATCATTGCATTGATTTAGAACGCAGGGTTGTTCTACCATTTGCTGTATAGGATGCTAAATGCCAGTGGCTGATTATACTCCCTTCGCCTGCCTGGTCACGAACCTAGAAATTAGCAATCCATGATAATGAAATATTTGTATTTCACTATATGATAAATATATACAGTCTATGTTAACCCTCTTACATACAAAAAGAATTTCTTGACCCCATTAGGTCAACCAATAATACAACATACGTCACAAGTATATATAGACCCTACAATGTCGATGTGGCATCCGATAACTGGATTGTTTGATCATCTATAAGAGTCACATAGGGGCTTCCAGATTCATTCACATCAACCAAAACAGTATCACCAGGCTTGAACTCTCCTGAGAGAATTGCTTCACTTATTACATCTTCAATAAGCTGGGTAACTGCTCTTCTTAATGGCCTGGCACCATAACTCCTATCAAAACCCTGTTGACACACCATATCCATGATCTTGTTCGATACTTGAAGGCCGATTCCAAGGGACATGAGCCTCCCCTTAACCTCTTGCAACATTATGTTCAGAATCTCCATCATCTGAAACACAAAAGTGAAGATAGCATAAGATAAGGTGACACGCATTATTGAAAATGAAACTTTTCTCGTGTATTTGCTTGGAAAATAGCCAATAGAGGGCCCTCCCTAAAAAATCATATAGTGAAATCGGGATTGTAAGCATCTAGCCTAGTATGAACCATGATGCAAGCATCACTATTAGCTATCATTGTGGTGAGACAACCTATCAACAGTTTGCACTGATGACTGCATTAATATTTAATAGCAAGATGCGTGCATCAAGGCTCATGCTAGGCCATACACTTGCATTAATATTTAATAGCAGATGTGTGCATCAAGGTTCATGCTAGGTCATGCACCTTTATCCCAAAATCCCCCTATATAACTTTCTATAGTGTATCCTCTATTAGATCTTTTTTTGAACTGTTCCTATTTGTGTAACGAACCTGTGTTTTCTCAAGAGCACGGAACACAACCACCTCGTCTATCCTATTGAGTAGCTCAGGGCGAAAATATGCCTTCAACTCTTCCATTACAAGTGCTTTCATTGCAGCATATGAGCTTGATTCCTTATCATTGTCGAGCATGAAACCTATGCCGCGCCTGCCCTTAGAAATTGCACTGGAGCCCACATTTGATGTCATGACAACCAATGTATTTTTGAATGAAACTCTTCGCCCCTGTTCAACCACAAATTTAGATTCTACAGACAAAAGAAACCATCTTCAACTTGTAACTGGAGTTGTTGGATAATAAAGCACAATACATGATCAGTAGAACCATCGTATACAAGTTTGCATTATTTTGACATTTAAGTGAAATGATTTAAGTGTATCAATTTAACATTTGAAAGTTTATTATCAAATTATAAAACAATTTAGCTAGAAAATATATAATTTTGCATTATTTTGACTCGAGTTTCTTCCTATCCCATCATATCAACTTTGTACTTGTTAAAGGGCACAGTGAAAGTCTAGTACAATCTGGATAAATGTGTATTTGTGCACTTGGGGAAGGTTTAGCAAATAACAAATTTGCCCTCAGAAGAAAAGCATGAAGCAAAGGAATGTCCATCATTCATCCATTTTCGGAATTGCCCTCAATTGGTCTTTTATAACTTTGTATAGACAGGAAGAGTAGCACAAAGAAGCATACTTCGAGTGTCTAAGCATGCAGTTGTAATGAGGAAAAGGTGATAGAGAAACAAATTTAAATATTAAAAGCTGCATGTATGATGACAATGGAGAGACCTCGATAATTATCTGGCTTGGATTTGCATTGTGTAAAAGAAGACAGGATGAAACTAATGTTGACGCATCAAGAAGATTTACAAAGTCCTGTTATGCCAGAAGATGTTTTGCCTCAAGAGAATTGATTGGTGAAGGCGACAAGGCTTGAAGGATAGGTTGTGGAATCACATGTTTCCATTAAAAATTTAGACTTGGATAAAACTTATAACTTGCACCAATAAGCTGGCACGAGCCCGTACAAAGTAAAGTTTTGACTTATAAACTAGCATGTTATAGACAAGAAGATCCCTAAAGGATAGAAACTAAGGGGCCTATGTGCTTGATTACTATTTAATCAGTTTCCTTGCTAGATTCATATTTTTTTAGTTATTTTATGAAGAATGTGGGTGAGTAAGATAGATACAATACACATCTAATTGGATGGCTCTTGGATTTGCATTTTTAAGCCCAACAGACAATTAATTTGCATTTTAAAGCTTAGTAGTATAATGTGACCTACTAGACCATTAACCACTCATAGGTGCTCGACAAAAGACCTCACCAAGCATAAACAAGATCAAAACCCTCCATTTTCCCGTGTGTGAGGGGGTGGGGGAATACAACCTCTTCTCTTCCAACCAAAAACTCGCTACAGAAACTCGTCTTAGACCCCAAGATTTCAACTAAAGCTTCTGCTTCCACAGAACCATTTCATCACCGAGTTCCCTATTATTACAAGGGGAAAGACAAGCGGAGAAGACGAAGGTGGAGGGCAAGTCAGAGAGAGACTGCGGAATGCTATCGACGCACGACCTATTAGACCATTAACCACTCATAAGTGCTTGACAAAAGACCTCACCAAGCATAGACAAGATCAAAACCCTCCAATTGTTTGTCGGGGTTGGGGGTTGGGGGTTGGGGTTGGGGTGGGGGTGGGGGTGAAATACAACCTTTTCTCTTCCAAACAAAAACTCACTACAGAAACCTTTTCTCTTCCAACCAAAAACTCACTACAGAAACTCGTCTCCAACCCCAGTATTTCAACTAAAGCTTCTGCTTCCACAGAACCATTTCATCACCAAGTTCCCTATTATTACAAGGAGAAAGACAAGCGGGGAGAAGACGAAGGTGGAGGGAAAGTCAGAGAGAGACCGCGGGATACTATCGACGCACAACACAGTGGTGGGGACTGGAGGAAATAAGAAATCTTGGGGATTAAAAACTTCAAAAATAAGTTTACTGCATAGAAGTTCTATATGGAAAACAATTAGGGCATGCGTACTTAAAATTTTTGATTTCCGTGGGCTATAATCCATAATTTCTATCCATTGTTTATCATTTTGACCAAATGATAATTAAACATGCGTAGTTCAATATTTGCGATTTTCATAGGCTATAACCCATGATTTTTATCCATTTTCATTTGTTTGACTCAATGATAATTAAATTTGCGTATTTCAAAATTCAGGATTGTTACATGCTGTACAATATTTATTAAATTTTTTCTTTTTGCTCTAATGACAATTTAGAATGCATACATTAAAATTCGTAATTTTTATGAGCTATAGCACACAAATTAAGAATGCATACTTCAAAACTCTGTGATTTTTTTTGGTTTATAAATTATAATCCATGATTTTGTCTACATTGTTCGTTTCAACCTAATGACAATTACCTAATGATGATTAAGTATGCATACTTCAAAATTTATGATTGTTTATGAACTATAATCCATGAATTTTGTTAAGTTTTTGTTCGTTTTGACTTGATGGCAATTAACTACACATAGTTCAAAATTCGCAATTTTGTGAGCTATAACCCGCTATTTTGCCATTTTCAATTGTTTTGGCCGAATAACAATTAAGTATGTGTATTTCGAAATTCATGACTTTTATGAGCTATAATCCATGACTTCTATCAATTTTCGTTCGTTTCAACCCACCGATAACTAATGCAAGTAGTTTAAAATTTCGCAATATTTATGAGCAATTACACATTTTTTGGTTTATTTTTATTCATTTCGTTCCATTTAAGTATAAGTTCTTCAAAATTTGCGTTTTCTAGAGGCTATAACCCACAATTTTGCTCATTTGCATTTTTTACGACTAGTGACAATTAATTAGAAGTACTTACAATTCGGGATATTCATGGACTATGACTCACAATTTTTGTCAATGTATTATGTTTCCACTCTATGACATTTAAGTATTTGTATTTTGTACTTCAAAATTTCACAATTTTATAAGGTATAACCTAATATTTTTGTTTATTTTCATTAATTTCAACCCCATTACAATAAAGTATGAGTGCTTTAAACTTTAAAATTTAAAATTTTCTTGTTATTAACCATGATTTTCGTTCATTTTTTCGTTTCTCTCTAGTGGCAGTTAAGTATGCATACTTTAAAATTCGTGTTTTTCGTGGACTATGATCCACCAGTTTGTTCATTTTTCGTTTGTTTTGACTTATTGACAACTAAGTACATGAACTTCAAAATTTGCTATTTCATGATGCCTACGTCGAATATTGCGATTTTCATGGGTTATATAACCTATAATTTTTGTTCATTTTCAGTTCATTCAATGAAAATTATGTATGATTGCTTTCTAATTCACAATTTTCACATGTTATAACCTACATATTTTGTCCATTTTCATTTATTTTAAATGACGACTAAGAACGTCTACTTCAAAAAAAATTTAAATGACGACTAAGAACGTCTACATCAAAATTTTGATTTTCATGAGCTAAAAGCACAATATTTGTCTATTTTCGTTTGCTTCAAGCAATTAAGTTTGCATGCTTCAAAATTAGATATTTTCATGGGCTGTATTACATGATTTTTCTCAATTTTTGTCAGATTGGATTAAATGATAATTAAGTATGCATATTTTAAAATCACAAATTTCATCCAGTTTTATTCATCACAGCCTAATTGCAATTAAATATGGATGCTTTAAAACTTGTGATCTTCATAGGATATAACCAATGGTTTCTTCCAAATTCATTAATTTGATCTAACAATAATTAAGTACGCATATTTCAAAATTTATGATCTCATGGGTTATATAACTCATAATTTTTGTCCACCTGAACTTGCAATTCGACCACTAACAATTAAGTATGCATCTTAAGAATTCGTTATTTCATAAGATGTAACCCACAATTTTATCTAGTTTCGATCACTTTTGAGCCAATAACAATCAAATAGGCCATTCAAAAGTCGCAATTTCATTGACTCTAAGTCATATTTTTTGCCCATTTACGTTAGTTTTGACAAATGACATTTTAAGTACACGTTTCAAAATTCATAATTTTCATGGGTTATATAACACATTTTTTGTTCAATTTCAATCGTTTGGACTTAATAATTAAATATGCATACTTCCAATTCATTGTTTCGTGAACTATAATCCATTATTTTTGTCCAGTCATTCATTTTCAATCCAATAACAATTAAATATATATCCTTCAAAAGTCGCAATTTCATGGGCTCTGTGCTATGATTTTTTTTCCATATATGTTTATTTCAACCTAATGATATCTAAGTAAGTGAATTTCAAAAAATTTGATTTCATGGGCTATAACCAATGACTTCTATTCATTTTCGTGCGTATCTATCCAATTAAGTATGCGTGCTTCAATATTCACAAATTTCATATCTTATAGCCCATGATTTTTGTCCATTTTTCCGTTCATTTCGACTTAATGCCAATTAAGTATGCATAATTCAAACTTTCGTGATTTTCACGGACTAACCCAATTTTTTTTCAATTTTAGTTTGTTTCGACCGTCTACCAGTCAAATATTGTTACTTTAATATTTGCGATTTTCATTGATTTTAACCTACAATTTTTATTTATTTTCATTTAATTCAACCAAATGCCAATTAAGTACGAGAAATTAAAAGTTTAGGATTTTAATGGGCGATTAACCCACAATTTTTATCAATTTTTGTTCCTTTTGACGCAATGTAAATTAAGTACAATAGTTCAAAATTTGCGATTTCACAGGTTATAACCCACAATGTTTGCTATTTCTGTATTTTAGTTCGTTCCACCTAACGAAAATTAAGTGCGTACTTTAAACTATGCAATATTTTTTAATCATTTCCTGCCATTTTGACTATGTGACAATTAATTATATGTACTTTAAAATTCACGGTTTAATGTGCTCTAGCCTAAAATATGTTCCTTTTCATTCTTTTCAACCCCACGGTAATTAAGAGTTAATAAAATTTGCAAAATTCAAATGTTATATTATAACCATAATTTTTGTCAATTTTCATTCATTTCGACCCAGTGACAATTAAGTGTACATAGTTCAAAGTTCGTGATTTCGTGTGGTATAACCCACAACATTTATTCATTTTTGTTTTTTCGACCAACGGCAATTAAGTAAACGTATCTAAAAATTCACTATTTTCAAAGGCTATGCCCATGATTTTTGTCCATTTTCGTTCGCTTTGATCTAATGACAATTAATTGTACGTATGCTAAATAGCCCTTGAATGGCTAGATGGATAGGCCATGGAATCGCATGTTTCGATTAAAACTTAGATTTGAAATAAACTTATAACTTGCATCCATAAGGGGGCTTGAGTCAGTACAAAGTAAAGTTTGACATAGAAGATAACATGTCATGGACAATATGATCCCTATATGTTCAATACCAGTTTGAGCAAGGCAGATGATAGTAGTACAGTTGCATGTCTAGCACAAGCAAACCTTGAGTAGTATACTTCATCTGTTTTAACTTGGAACATCTACAGTGAAAAATGCTGCTATATTGAACATTGAGTTATATAAGTCTTAATAGATATTGGGATGAATTGTTTTCTTTTTTCTTTCTTTCTTTTTACTGGAAAGATGATTGCTGTAATTTTCATTTTATTCAGTGCCTTTGCAGATGTTGGAAAACGGATGCATCATGGATTTTTCTTGACGCATATAAATTGGGACAACTATTTAGGACTGGGATCAGACTCTATGTTAATTGACAAGTTTGCATCTTCGCTGAAAACATTTTCAGCAACTTAAAATGTCGATCCATAAAGATGCCAACCAAAAGTCTACTTTAATTTCTTTAGCAGAAAATAAATAAATAAATAAACTGACCTGAGAATCAGTGAGATGTCCATCTTCAAATATTTGGAGTAAGATATTAAAAATATCAGGATGAGCTTTCTCTATTTCATCGAGTAAAATCACTGTGAATGGTTTTCTCCTGACTGCTTCTGTTAATGTACCGCCCTCTCCATAGCCTACATACCCTGGAGGAGATCCTATTAACTTGCTCACAGTATGACGCTCCATATATTCACTCATATCCAGACGTAGCATGGCAGCTTCCTGTGATATAAACATCACAAAGCTAGCATTAGATTTAGTTTTTGTTTATATTCATTAAGTCAAAGAATTGCTTAATGTATGAATCTCTAATATGAGAGCAAAGGAGATGTAGCACTGGGTTAAATTTGAAGCATGCTTAACATCATTGTTTCTACATAAAGTGTGAGCATATAGTTATTATCATAAGTGTTTGCAACTATGTGTGTTGTGGGGAGGGAGGGAGTACCGATCCAAAATAGGTTGCTGCCAGTGCTTTTGTAAGCTCAGTTTTACCAACTCCGGTAGGACCACAGAAAAGCATTGCAGCGATAGGCCTGCCAGGATCCTTCAGTCCAACACGCGATCTTTTTACCGCTCGAGAAATGGCATTGACGGCCTCATCTTGGCCAATGACGCGTTTATGAAGTTCCTCTTCCAAACTAACGAGGAGTTTTGTTTCATCTGCTGTTAGCTGCTGGACTGGGATCCCCGACCAAAGCGAAGCAACAGTTGCAATTTCTTCTGGCCCAACAACAACAGGTCTGCAAAGGAGCAGAGATTAGCAAATTCAAGAAAAAAGCAGCAAGAAAATGATATCACTAGATTTTAGAATGTGAGGATCAGATTTCATACTCATCATCATCTGGCACTGAAGACCCAGACGATTGTGAGGGTGTGGTAACGTCATCCATTGCTTCAACGTCACTAAAACCTTCCACACTGCTGTGACCTGGAGAATACTTCAGCTTATTCGCCAGTACCTAATTATGGAAGACAACCCTTGAAATTACTTAATAAGAAGATCTGACTAGCTGTCCAAAGATAATTAATAATAAGAAATTACCACTTCGTGCATCGCCTGGACAGCTCTGATCTCTTGCCAGTATTCATCTGGTGATTTTGAGAGGACTGAGGTCTGTTGTTCCTTTTTCTTCTTAAATGCATCCATACGAGCTCTGCTACCAGCTTCATCAATCAAATCTATAGCTTTATCAGGAAGATGTCTATCAGCAATGTATCTTGCTGAGAGGTAAACCGCAGCATTTAGGGCCTCTAATGTGAATCTGCACTTATGATAAGCTTCATATCTGTCCTGTAGGCCCATCAAAATCTTCATGGCATCATCCTGTAAGGAGTAAATAAAAGAAACTAATGACTCATGATTTGCAAACCGAAGATATTCGATAGGTTGTACAATTAAAAAAAAATAAAAAACTACCTGGCTCGGTTCATCTATAATTACGGGTTGGAAGCGACGAGCTAATGCTTTGTCTTTCTCAAAATGTGCTCTGTGCTCGTCTAAAGTTGTAGATGCAATGCACTGCAATGGTGATAGATTCAACATAAGACATAAACCAGATACAAATAGGTGATCAGCTGATTAATATGAATGATAGAGGGACAAAGCAGTTAGAAAAGGAGGAAACAAATGAAAAAAAAACAATCATCTTGCAAAAACCGCTGACACCTAAGCTTTAGACATGATATGAGGATGCTATATAACCAAAACATAAGAATTAAAGAATTACCTGCAATACACCTCTACCAAGGGCTGGCTTCAATAAGTTAGAGATATCAAGACCGGATCCCTTGTTTCCCCTTCCAACTGTGCCAGATCCAATAAGAGTGTGAACTTCATCGATAAAGAGAATAACATCACCTGCATTTTCCCCTAACAAGTTAGAACTAGCAAGAAAGTGATGCTATACTGACAAAACTTGAAAAGCATTCAGGCAGCTACCTGCTTTACGGACTTCACTAATTAATCCAGTGACTCGTGCTTCCAATTCTCCTCTCTCCTTTGCACCAGCCATTAGCAAACCTACATCGAGTGCCATTATACGTTTTGCCTGCATAAAGATAGTCATAAAGAGGTTCAGTTACTCTTAGGATAGTAAATACCGATGATATATACTATCAGTATGAGAACACAAATGCAGCATGATACATACAACAAGAAAGATGGGAATATCTCCATTGGCAATACGAAGAGCCAATCCTTCCGCAATTGCTGTTTTCCCAACTCCCGGTTCTCCCAAAAGAATAGGGTTATTCTTGGTTCTTCGGCATAGAATCTGAACAATTCTCTGAATCTCTGTATCCCGTCCAATTATGGGATCAATGAGTCCTTCAATAGCTCGAGCAGTTAAGTCCACACAGAATTGAGCCAAAATGCTTTTATCTGTAAACAGATTGACATAATTGAAGTATCAATCTGCACAATGCTTTAAAAGAAAATTCAGATTTGACATATCGAACATACCCTTCGGCTTTTCTGGAGATTTTACAAGGGCAGCCTTTCCAGTAAGAGACTTCTCTCGCATCTTTTGGGATATCTTTGATGAATCTCTACCATCCTTTGCAAGCTCTCCTTGAAGTCTAGAGAGCGCTATTGTTGCTAGGAAATTGATATCGGCTCCCAAGCTACAGTCGCATCCACCAGTTAGTTCTATTGATAAACTAGATAAAACTACGAAATCTAAAACCATCACAGAGATTTTTTTTTTCAAACTACACATTTAAACTCCAAACCTGTATTTATCCATTTCTATGAATTTTTCTTACTACAGGAGTATCTGGGGGTTGCTCCTCGATGATTCAAGCTTAAACTACATCAAAAAAATTCATAAGTTTCTCACTCGCAAACTAGCTGCCTATGCTTTATGGCTCCACCCTTTCATTAGATTTGACATGTAAAATTTTGCTAAATTTAATGCACAATCTTGCCTCAATGACCAAACCTAGACTAAAGTTTTAAATCATGACAATTTTAAAAGGGAAAGAACCAAAACTATCCTCTTAATCTAGATGACTATATAGATGAAATCACAGAAATGTCCATATAAACAACATCCCCAAGTCATCGGACTCTTCTTCAACAGATAATGCACGTTGTTTCCATTCTGGAGGTGTGGTTTTGCAGCATATTTGTCCTTCCACAAGCGATTCATGTTATCATCAATAAGGTATTTCCATGATCTAGTAAACAAGGCATAGTAAGATAATATCTTTCCAACTACAATGATCTTAAGCCAATATCTTTCTAACTACAATCACATTCTTGAATTTTTGCACTTCAACCAACACTCGTATCAATCAATTAAAAAAAAATATAAAAAAGATATCCAAAACTCTTAAGCCCATCAATAACACTGCCCACCACGAGCATGATGATTATAATACACATTTCAAAACATTCAATTTTTTTTTAAATTTTTACACTTCAACAACAACTCAATCAATCAAACAAAGTCCAAAAATTCTACAAACAATGCATGGTGTAATCCATCATCAACGCATGCTTTTGCAGCATATCTTTTCTTCTACAAGCAATTCATGTTATCACCAATAAGATAGTTCCATGATTCAGTAAACAAGGACAACTAACACAATATCTGCCAATCAATCATGAGCATGATAATAATGTACTATACATTTCATAACATTAAAAGTCTATTGAATCATTTCATTTCAGCAACCATTCAAATCATCAAGAAGGGGTGGGGGGGGGGGGATATATTTCTACCTTTTGAGAACCTGCAGCACTCCCATCGGTCCACCGTGAACAGCCAATCGCAATATCTCCGGCGCAATGAAATTACTACCCATATCCTCGAAAACTCCAGCCGCCGCCTCAAAACCCGCTTACTACTGATCGAAGAACGGCACATCCGGCGACCGCCTCGCGGCCCCGCTCCACGCTCCCCTCCTCCCCCTTCCTCCTTCAAATCCCTTCCGCCTCCCTAGGCTCTCTCGAATAGTAATCCCCCGACCGAGAAAACCCATCCTTCGACCGATCCTCAGCCACGAGCCCCCAGCAGGCAAGTGCTGAGTAAACCATGTCTTCACCCAGCGCCCTCGCCTCCCCTGAAAAGACAGGCTTGATCGCCCGCTCGGTAACCCGCTCGGAAGACGCGAGACAGTCAGGGTTAGGCCTCCCCTCTTCTCCTGCGCCTACTTGTTAGCAGGTTTTTAGCTAAGATAGAAGGAGAGAGGTTTGAGTAGGGGCGGGTGGAGGACCAGCGCCGGCCCCGGTGGCCGGAGCACGGCGAGTTGAATTCGCGCGGCGGAGACCGGGAGAAGGAGAGTTCTTGGGCCTCATAGGGTTAGGATCGCGGGCGACGATCGACGGCGGCGACGGCGAGCAAAGCTCCATCATTTTGGATAGAGATTGACTGAATTTAAGCTGGATTTGAAGTGTTTCGATGACAATGAAGATTGAAGAAATAGGAGAGGGAGGATTCATAGTCGGAGTAATTAAGAGAGAATATCTTCGGGTCGGGGGTTTTTTGGCTTTATTGGCGGGCGATTTTTTTTTTTTTTTTTGAGTGGGAAGGAAAAACGAAGCAAGGAAGGATTCGAGTTTTGGAGATGGGAGTTCAGTTATTTGGAGTACGTACGCCACGCTGGCGCTTGATTTTGACACGTGTCGGATCCGTAGTTAGCGGATTTGCGGAGATCGTGGGACCAGCCGACACGGTGGAGGCTAACCGAGATTGACGGAACTGTAGGGGTGTTATTTGCACTTAAATACCCCCCAAAAAGCAAAAGGTTACTTGAATACCTCATTTCAATCCAAAAAAAAAAAAAAAAAAATTCAGAGTTCAATAAAAATTTAAGTTCGAATTTTTGTATAATTTCAAGTAATGTTGAGAATACCAATTGTAATTACCAATAGCGTATTGTAAAATCTGACGATAGGTTAACACTATTTGTTTCTTGTCCGATTTTGAAGTTTTCTCGTATGATGGTGGTTAGCATTTATATTAGGTTTAGAGTTCTGGTTAGGATTAGAGGATAGGGATTAGGATTGGGATCATAATTAGGATTGGGATTAGGGTTAACATTATAACAAAGTAAATTGGTAAAATTTCATTAATATTCATCATAGTAGTAACTGTAGGCTTGACCATGCATGATCCTAATTATGATCATGGATTCTAAGGTCACTCATGTAATCACAATTAGTAATCTAAGTGTGTGATTGGCAACCACATCGAAATTGGGTCAGGACTAGCACTAATCCTGTAAAAAAAAAACGCGTTCATAGACCAAATTTGGCCTTAGAAAAACTGGACCAATCTTAACCCAGTTTTACCCAAACATGTTTTCTTCTCAAAATGTGGTCAGATTTCAACCCGACCCATGTTGAAGAGTTGCCCAAGTGACCCCAAGAATCACCTGAGCAGACGCACAGATTGAAGAATTATTCGTGTAATTACACTATACCTTAGAACAACGGAATGCCATACCCTAAACAATAAGAAAAAAAAAATTGAGTTTGATACCCTAATTAACTTCAACAAAAACTTTTTTTTTTGGTAAGGATTATATAATGTAAACACTTGGAACACCTTTCAAAACCAGTGCAAACAAGTTTGAACAAGGAAAAGAGGCGGCAAAATTACAAAAAACGTTGGGTGATGCGGGCACGGAAGAGAGAGTCGTGCGTGGTGGAGTGAGGGGAGGGGCAACGAAAACGTGCACACTCGGCTTCCCTTGCTAACTACTTTTCTTCTGATCTCGACTTCACCTCTAGAAAATAGTATATAATATAGGCCAGATGAGGAGCACGTGTTGCTTTCACTCACGTGCCATGCTATCAACCAATTGTGTTTGGAAATTAATTGCCCCAAAAAAAAAACAAAGAAAAAAGAAATTGATATTAATCATCAAGGAGGTCATATGAGTTGGTGAATTTTGTTTTGGAGTCAGTTGTGTAATTGTCAAAAATATTGACTATGTGAACTCCTTGGGCTCTGATTGGATGTCTTTGATTGGGATTTTCCTTCAAGTGATAGATTGACCACCGATCAATTATAATTCTATATTTTTAACATGTTACTGTAGGTTGAGTGTGGCATGATATCATATAAAATCCCTGATTGCGTATCAAATTTCCAAAATTATGGTGATGATTTGAGGACTATAATTTATACTAATCTATTATAGACGGGAAATTGTTATCATGTTTTTCTTTTCTTTTCCTTTTGTTGAGTAATAGCTCACTATGTATATATATTTTTAAAGGAGCTACCACGATGGTCAAAATATTGACGTGGAGGGTACTCTGATTTGTTGACTCGGTATATGATTTGAAGCAATGCTAGTTGGTCCAAGTGGTTCGCATGCATGTCCCGGTCTCCTATTGGCTGCATGGAAAAGAAAATAAAACAACTTTATAATTTTGTCTGTGGACCAATATCTCAACATCACTACCTTCATCTCATATATTTAACAATACTAGTTGGATTGCACGTGCAATGCACGTGGTAAAATTTTTAATATTTATTATAAATTTATAATTTAATTTAGGAAAAGATTTGTTATTAAATTATTGAATATAAGTAATGGACCAAACATATAGACATAAGCTAAAAAATTCAACATTTGAACTATGAAATTACATTTAGAGATTGATTGGGTAATAGTACACTGGTTGAATCTATAAAGAGATCGATCAATCAAATATTGTCACAAGAATATACGTGAAAGTAGTGTTTGATGATGTTGATGTAAATCCAAGCTCATGGCATTAGAAGCTTGAATAAGCCTTTGCAGTACCTAATGTGTGAGTACATATACTCACGCATGAAAATTTCAAAATCCCATATAAATTCCAAAACACTCATTAAACTTTGGTCTTCCCTTTAAATATCACCTGCTACCTTTAGATTCTCTGCATTAAACCGCCCCATTTTATGCTGAAGATCCACAAGAGAATCATTTGCTACCTTTGCTTTTGAACTATTTTTTAAGTCAACAAACTTTAAGGGTTTTTTTCGAAACTTTTAAATTTATTGATTTTCAAAATCCCATTTGTATCTTTGTTTTTTTGCAGGACTTTTATTCTGATTCGTGAGCGGATCCTCTTGATTTATTTGCTAACCCGGGTTGCATACTTTCTTTTGAGTGCCATTGACTTTGAAAATATCTTCAGCTTGTTCACACAACCGTTACCTGCACCCAAATTAGGTGTCCATTATTAGAATATATTGCTTTCTAAAAAATAAATGTTTAGTTTCAATATCTTTCATTTCTTTTTAATTAAGTAGAAATCCTGGTCTAATTTATATATCAGTTAAAATGATTTATAAAACCAAGTCCCTGAAGGGCCCATCTGACTGATTGCAACCGAAACTTTAGGTGCTTTAAATTCTTATAGCTGATCATTAAAGAAATAGGTCCAATTTATGTAAAACGACACCAAAAATGACAATCAAACAATGGCAATAATTAGGGATAATCCATGAAAAATGTTGCCGTGATTACAATAGAAGCAAGTCAATAATCACCTTTCCAGTCAAAAGAAGCCACAGAAGTCCCTCGGGCAATGGCTCCTCCCCGCTTGCAGCAGGTAATACTTTCTGGCATTCAAGGATAGAAATACCCCTAAAACAAATACACTGAAAATATAAAAGTTGTGTCATCTATTTAAATATTTTGGCCAGGCTTAGACATTCTAGAAGGAAGCACACCAAAACTATGCTGATGTTGTATAAAATTTTCATTCTTTTGGCAATATATATAAAAAAGAATTGCACTTGTCTTCAATACATTGCATATATTACAATCAAACTCACCTCATCAGGATCAAGTAATGATGTTTCCCACAATAATCCAGTCATTCCTCTCATTCCACCTATAACCTATAAACATTCAACGACTTGAGATCAATAAACATTATCCACACACTATCGGCTATGTGCCAGCAATAGATGTGTTGCCCACACAGACAAATGGGAAACATAAAATTGACATATCCATAATTTGTTGAGATGAGCACCATATCCATAGTGATGTCGCCAAGTTAAACTTTTCCACATTTTGATTTTAGCTTCTTCAACCGCTCCTGCAATGTATAGTAAAATAAACAAGATAAGGCTCAAGAAATCAAGCAATTATAAGCACAAGGGAACATAAGTCTGAATGTTATATTATTATTATAATGCATAGAGAGAAGAAAGGGTGTAAAGATTACAAAACATAGTTATTTTCTCTAGTGATAAAAGATACTGAAATATAACATTATAATATAAAATTTGAATCCATGTGCAGAAATGCTCTCATTTATAACCATGCTCCACACTCAAGTGATACCTTATTAGATAGACGTGCTCAACCAATGCCTATGCAACTCTAGAGGCTGACACATTGAACTGTATGTAAAGCACAGGTGGATGCCATATTGATAAGTCCAAAGTATGGTACTTTTGAACTGACCTCGTGCAAGACCACTACAGTACAACTATTTTAAACCAAGAAGAATGCCAATCAGGAGGAAGATACACCTGATTCTTGTCCAAGAGCACAATTGTATGAACAGTGAATAATAGAGGATAAAAAATATTAAAAAAACAAAAAGCAATTTATACTGAAGGATGAATTTGACATAAATTCTCAAGAAAATAGGTTTAGGTAGAACCAAACAAGGGGTATGAAACAGTTGAATATTATTGACAATCTAGACATGAGAGATACATGATGCTCTGGAATCAACTCCTGCAATTGCAACTGAAGGTCCTGCATGATTTCAAAAAAATAAAACATGGATAAGCGTAGTGTATAATTCTCCTAGACATAAATACTACCCAATAACTAAAAGAAACTTGCTGAAAGGGAACAAGCAATGCTGCAATAATGAGAATATGTAATGTGTTTATAAATAAATAAAAAACAAAATATATAAAAAGCTTACGGTAAATTTCCAAAACCTTTAGTTGCCAGGGATTTTTTCAGTGCACATTTTTGTTGTTTAAAAATGCATTTTAAAAAAAACAACTAAGGAAGCTTTCTGTAATTTCCTGTAATAACCAAAATATTCTCAGATTTATTTGAAGATACCAACTATCAAGAGATGAAATTGTGTTTCACTACTTCCAATCATCTTGTTTTCAACCGCACTTCACATTGGATTTACACGTTTGGGATTTTAACTCCTAATTTTGAGATCAGATGAGAAAATGAGACTATATTTCACATAAACTAAACTGTACTTGAATCTGTATTTGTGCAATACCAAATATGACATCCACATGGTTGTATTTCCCTCGAAATGGGCATTTAGAAATCTTGGACTGACAATAGACTCCATTAAACATAATATACATGCAAGTAACTGTTCACATGCAAATGAGGTATAAATTTGTACAATGCTAAGTTAAAAAAACAACCTAATAGTAAACCTCTAGGGTGTTATATTGACTCAACTACATATGTGTTCAAGCAAATATTATCCAATGATCTTGTTGCATAAGATATGCTTTCCAGTCGCGATGTCTAGTAATTTAATAATAATTTTTTTTTGCAATAAAGCTATAGAAGCCTAAAGAACGGGTAAAGTTTACTGAGATACAAATATACTTAAGTATGTAAATATTCAAAATACAAAACATACCTCCATCATAATTCCCTTCAAACTTTCAGAGGTAGAAGGAACACACTTTCCCACTCTCAATCGGAAATCATCAAGTTGATATTAAAATCCTTAAAAGATATAGCATAATATCATAAAAACAAAGGCATAGTTATATTCAAATTTCTTCCATGAATGGTATGCCTACAAACTACCGTAAACCATATTAAATAAGAAGTTGTCTATAAAATCAATACCAAACAAAAATGAAAAAAAAAACATATTATACCTCAAATCAAAAGATCAGATTCCCCAACATTTAAAGTAAACATAACCCATCAATCTCATATAAAACTAAAACTAATGCACACCAGATGAGACCTTGTTAAAAAAAAAGGAAAAATAAAGAAAAGGTTAAAGAAAAAATCAAAACATAATACAACATCATGAATCAAAACATAATATCAAGTTTTTTTTCGTAGCAATATATAATCAATCCATAAAATGTACACAAAAACACAGAAAACAATTTGGTATTGTTCCAAATATATGTGGCACATACCTGCTCAGGAGTTTTTTCATGATACCGATTTTGAGATACACATTGCGCAAGCAGCTTCTTCACCCTACCAGTACCACCTGTATAAAGTTCAGACATGCACTCATGCGCTTATGCAATAAGACCCGTCCTCAAGGCAAATAAACTAAGATGATAAATTTAAGGTGAAGAAAAACTCATTAAGTTCAATATGATAAATTTAAAAAGATATGCAAATGATCATTACTAAGGAAGAGGCGTTATTATGATAAATAAGTTATATTAGCTGGGATTAAAAAAAATTAGCAATAAATATGGCACATAATTTGCTGATATTGAGGATAAAATAACAGAACGAATTGAGATTGTTGATCATGTGCATTGAAGGACACAAAATGTGCCAATTAGAGCAAGCGATAAGATTACATTTAATAAGGCAAGGTGGAGAAGAAGTAGATCTACGATAACTTGGTTGGAAGCAACAAAAGTAGCATACATAAATAGTTAACAGAGGAGATAGCCCTTAATGCAATATAATGGAAAAATAGGATTCATGTAACTGTCTCCTAAAAATTGGGATAGAGGCTTTTTTTTCTTATTCTTATTATGTTGGCAAGGTTATTCATAGAAATTATATGCTTCACTTAGTTTATATATAAACTACGACATGCTTACCATCTTGAAAAGATAGTAAATTTTAGTAGACTATTTCACAATTTGTAATCTTATTTTCAAATATACCAACAGATTCCAAATGAAAAATTCAAGTGACCTACCACCATTTTTTCTTGCTTACCGCAAATGTAAATTTCATATGCTTATGACAGTTTTTTACCTTGCTTTTTCTTCAATGGATTCGTTTAATCAGAACAAGAAATGAAGATAGAAATACATCATAAAATGGGATACTCCTCTAGGCCTTACGGGGACTGTAAATGCATGAAATTCAACTCCTTTATGAGATCTGAGATCATTGCAGAAAAGTTTACATAGACTATAATTTGATTTTGCTACTCCTTTGTCAAATGGACCTGTTATTTTTTATTATCATCCTGAGACACAAGTTTCCCCATCATTTATAAGATTTTGGCATTCTGAAACTATTCCTCTGATTATGTACTTTAAACAAAAAGATAACATGTTGAGCATTCCACTGTAGGATAACTTCTTAGAACATATACTCATCTGTTGTAGATATTAACCATCATCATTAATTACGTTCTTCCCCTTAAATTCTATGTCTAAATACAACTCACTATAAAGAATCCAGGAAGTAAAGAAAATGTAGTCATATACAAGTAGCAGCATGTTATATTGTGATAAAAAGGAATGCTCTTAAAGTACCATCACGACACACACATATCTCAGGTACACTTTTAACTTGACCAGCGATGGCATCATTGTAGACTCTAGTTTCAATGTCCCCCTCAACAAACACAGAAGAGCTACAAAAGGCATGAAAAGGTCAGGGTAAGGAGAGAAATAAATTTGATTAAGTGAAAAGCATTAATATTGACTGAATACTATTTTTCCCTAAAACAATGAGTGGTTGAGTAACACAGAGAAAATACTCTTTCATTAGTTGCTGAACAGAATATGCTCCAAGGTATTCATTGTGTATAACAATTCAACGCTATATATATAATCCAATAAACTAAATTAATTTTATAATAAATATTAATATTTACCTTGATAGATGGGAGAATCAGCAACCTCCAAATCCTTAATCCTGTAAATAATGCATGAAAACAGAAAAAATAGAAAAATATCAATTGCCATAAAAACTAATTGCAGTGCAAGAAAATAAACTAAATTCCAATACATAGAACCTAAATTGCCTAAAAGAAAACAATTACGTTGGTGTTTTGCGTAATTTCAAAATGCAAAAATTTCAGAATGAAATTAATCACATATCAAAACATCATACCTACTTTTATTTGAATTCTAAGAATTAAGAAAGATATCACACAGACTAATAACAATTTTTGGGTATAAACACAGATTTGGAAATAAGTTTAATTTTTAACATCACTCTATAATAGTATTGAGAGGTGGATTGAGTTTTCACCAATCTGTGTTTGCATTATGTGGAAAGATAGATGTTAAGAAACTAAAGATGCATTTCAGTCTTGTTCGACCAAGAACAAGCATTAGCCCAAACAAACAAGTGAATAGGGTATTTATGTTTCTTATTTCCAAATCCATCATTTTACTTCAATAGTTCTAGCCTTTGCTTCTTTTCTTGGTACAATATCTTTGGTTTGCTATTACGTAGTCGACATAATATTCTTAATTGAATACATATATACACATTCCTACCATTTCTAAATTTCTCATTCAGGGTGTAGTAAATAATAGGCCTAGTAGACTCTGACCCACATAAAAATTAAATAAGTAGTAGGGGGCAAGGCCTTTGGTCAAAAAAGGAAAAAGAAAAAAGAGGAAAGAAATATGATGTCACGAAATAGCGAAAAATGTAAGTTTGCATAGTAAACAATTAACATAAGGCCACTTGCATATTAATTTTGAAACAATGCACTCCACCTCTTCTACTCTAACTGAAAATTCAGATGCATCAGAAATTAACAAGGCAAGTCATACAAAATCAAGCAACCATGAATTAGATTACATAAAGGAGATAGTATTCAACAGTGCAACAACCTCCAAGGTTCTTGCTGGAGACAAACTAAACCCACTTCTCTTCGACAAGTTGGAAGCTAAGAGGATGGTGGAGGACAAAGACAGTTGGATGAGGAGAAAAACGTTATTTGATTGCGTCTATGAGTGCTTGGATTTGAAATGCAGCAGGTACTTTAGGACTGGATATAAATCATGGTCTAAAGGTGTAGCAGTTGTTAATGAAGAAAATTTGCCAAAATAAATATGGGAGGTTGGAAGGCGGATCAAGTTGTAGATAAGGACATGAGTAGCCATTTGGGTAAGTGGGTAGATTATGAGATCGAAGCTTTTGAAGCTGGAGCAGAGATTGAGAAGGAGATTGTAAATTCCTTGGTCGACGAAGTGATTGCTAATTGCTTGATGAGAGCCCCTTGCTCATGAGATTGAAGCTTTTGAAGCAGGATTAGAAACTGAAGAGGGAGATTGTAAATTTCTTGGTTGGAGTATTTGATGATTGCTTGATGACACTAAATATCAGTGGTTTAACCTTAAACTTTAGCTCAATTTTATATTTCTACTGCTGCAATAGATTTTGCGAGAAAGATGAAGATCCCCATGAAGTAGTCCCAAGAAATAAAATTTCCCTGTTGATTCTAGCTTCAGGAATTCCAGCATGCAACACAAACTGCTCAGCTACACCTCTCAAGTTCTTTTTTTGTTTACCAAGGCATATTTTCTTCCATTGTGCTAGGTTTTATGTGGGATTGGTTAATAGTTTGCACTGAATCAATCATGTTACATCATCTAAAGTTATTCAGCAGGTTAGGACTAACTAATCTGTTAGAGAATCATTCTTTCCTATCATATATCCAACCACATAGATACCAAGATGATTCTATGTGAAAATTCCTATGAAATTGAACTATGTAAAAAGAGCACGAACAACCACATATTATGAAGAGGAACTGAAATGGACTAAAAGTGAAAGTTACCTTTACTGATAAGTACTTTATCCGCCTTTCGCTACGTGGCAATGAAGCATGAATTAGCTGAATCATCCACAAATAAAGCAACTTTAGAAACGATATAATTCGTACATTAAAACAAATGATTACCTCCCTACGGCAATTAACTTACTATAATTTAAAGAAGATGCACATAATTTCTTGACATAACGGTAAAATAATTGGCTCAAACACGTAAAGTCTCAAGCATCACAGAGTATACTACAAAGTAGAATTAGTGAGTCGAATCCAAGATCAAGAAAAACTCACCCCGCAAACGATATGAAGAGCACTCCTACTCTCCGCGTTACTCAACTACGACAACAACCTTAAATAAACAATAATAATGATCGCAACATTCACAAGCATCAAAATGCATGTCCTAACAATACAAACCCCAAATGCCCATTACACCTTTGCAAGAATAGAACAGCCCTTTGTTGGTAATCTTAGACACAGGGGATTCTTGAACAGAGTTCCAGTTTTGCTTGTAGGAGAGCGACGTGCCTTCACCTGGAAAAATCAGGTAATCCCCTTCGAGAAATTTATAAATCGAACCAATTACTAAAATAAAAATAAAAAATAAATCAAAATTAATAAATTAATCAAGATAACCCATAAATTATTCTCTTATAAAAACCTAGCGCAATGGGCAATAATAGGACCAAGTATTAAAAAATTCCAACATATAGACTTAATGGGAGGTGGTTGGAACTTGCCGAATTATTGCGAACACCTAGTCATAAGACCGGCCGAGGAAAGGATCTCGGATATGGACGCAGGTAGGGAGATCGAGCCACATTTTACGTCACTAAAAGTGCTAAAGGGAATATGATAGTACACAAATGGTGGCAAAGTCATTGACTTCACATGATTCTACATACATGAAGTAATAAACAGTTCTATTACTAACATAAAATCAAATTGTTCTCCCTTTTACAAATAGAGAGCAAACGTAAGGCCATAAACAAGAGCCTATTTTGTCTTCATTGAAAGCCTAAATAATAATGAGAGTGTTGGTTCTGAGTAATACCACTCAACCTAACTCTTCATCAAGAAGTCACAATTCTTGCATGTCCTATAATAATAGAGTTACCTAAAGCTAAAAGAAACAAAAAACAGGCATGCAGAGCAAAACTAAATTGATCAAATCATTCAGAAAATAAAATAGCCAACCTCAGAAGACTGTGAAAGAAGTCTGGCCCACGGAATTCCTACATCAACCTGCGACTTCACCGGCATCTTCTGCTGCAAATTCCGTTGATTCATCGGTAACACCAGCTGATTTAAATACCGATCTGCATCATTCAACGGTAACACCATAGAGAAGTTCACAATAAATTACTCAAGAAATTCTAATAACTCAAGAAGAGGCAAAAAGATCAGACCTTGAGAAGGAAACTCCGCCAGTTCTCCGTCACCGCTGCCGCCCCGCCTGAACAAATCAATCAAAACTTTCAACCGGATCTCAAAAATCAATCGAATCCAAAGAAGGGGAAAAGATCGGACCTTGGAGCGCTTAGGGTTCCTAGGGGAAGAAGGGGGGTAGATGAAGAAAGGCGCTTGTTGCTGGAAGAAGAAGCTGAGCTCCGCCTAGTTTCCACCATTTATTCTACCTTCTTCGATAAACAACAACTTCTTCTCAATTTCTCCTCTTTTTGGAATAAAAAGTTTCGACCTTGATCTGAGAATATTTTAGGCAGAGACAAAGAAGGGAAGAATAAAAGAGAAAGGAGAACGAGAGGAGAGGAAGAAACACTAAATAGGTCTGCTGATGGGTTGCCAGAGCAAAGTCGTAACCCAACGAATGGAGAATGAAAGGACCGAATGTCTAGGCCGCCTGATTTATGAATTTTGTGTGATGGTAAAAAGGGATAACTTTGTTATATTTATAATAGTTGAAGGGTAATTTGGGATAGAAAAAGTTTTTCTAGTACTCCCTCTTTTAAAGGGTAGATAGATTTTTCTTGCGCCACAACCTGGCATTCTGTCTGTAGGAGCTATACGAAATTAGATTCAAGCATGATTTCCGAGATCCTTTGGCATCAAGGGGGTGTTTGGTTGCACAATTTTATAGAAAAGTTTTTTCAAAATGTCTAACAATGGTAATTTTGTAATTAAAAATTTTCTGTAGATTTCCATAAACTGTGTTTGGTTCAAAGAAAATTTACAGAAATGTTTTCTGTAAAGTACAAAAAAGTACCAAAATTTACAGAAATTGATTTTCTCTCAAAATGGGCTGAAATCACCCAGAAATCTGACACCATATTAACACGTGCTTTTCTATAAAGTTGACACTTTTCTATAAATTTAGGGGGTGTTTGGTTCAATTTCTATAAATTATAGGAAATCTTGCTATTTTCTATAAAATTATGAGTCATTTTCTTGTTTTGAACCAAACTAGCAAAGAAAAAAAAAAAAAAAAAGAAGTTGGTATTTTTTTGACTTCTCAAAACTTTTCCTATAATTTTTTTAAGAAATACAAGGAAATTATATTTTGGATGGAAAATATTTCTTATAATTTGTAGAAATTGAACCAAACACCCCCTAAGGTATCAAAGCGTACGTTGATTAAATTGCAACATTTTAGGCTATTCAGTTAGCACATGATACGTAGCTTCTTTGGCAAGGAATTAGCAAAGACTACTGTTTCTTTACTTAACGTGTTCTTAGGATCTTAATTTACTAAAAATTGAAAAACAAAGTAATTGTTTATCTGATGTGACGTAACACTTACAATTTAGAAAGCAAATTAGGAAAGTAATTGTTTTGATTTAAATTTCAATCTTTTTTTTTTGCATTAATATTTAAATAATCCAAAACTAACTGAAATGATTTAAACTTCAAACCCTTTTTTTTTTTTGCTAGTGATCTGACCTCCTCCGTCTATTCTTCTTGTTCTTCATCTATTGAAGGCAATTTGTGGGCTGTTGCCCGTGGGCTATCACTTGGTTGGCCTCGTCCTCAGAAAATGATTATGATGATTGATGATTTTGACTTAGAAATGGGCTGGGCCGCTGGAAATCGATTCAAATCGCTTCATTTGGAAAGTTTAAAAATTATAGAAAATATTTTGAAAAAAACAGAAAAATTCCAAAAATTGTGCGGTGACGGAGTAGTTAAAATTGAGATACAAAAAGGATGAAATAATTGTTTAAGATGAAATAATTATTTAAGGTCTAAGAACTTTGTGATAATTTTAATTTGTGGCATATGGAGCTATCACGATGCACATCTAAAATTGGAAAATTGTAGAATATGAACTGTTATTAATGAATTAAAACTGAATTTGATCCTTAATTAATTTATTTAAGAGGTACTTAAAGCATGTATTGGCTAAAAGTTATTTAATTATTTGGTCGATAGTCAGACCAACTTGAAGAAATGATGACGTTTGCTATTTTCATAATCCATTTGTGTACAGAATTAAATAATGAAATCCTAGAGAGAGCCCAATTTTTTTTTCCTTAAGGGGGTGTTAGTTAATTGGGGAATTTTTGTTTGAAGTGAGATAATTGTTAAAGTGGAATAAATTTTTGCTAGTGTGATATTTTAATGGGATATATAGGAATTTTTTTATGAAGTAGGATATTTTGATAAAATAAAGTGGGATAAATTGATATAATTATGAACTATATACTAATGCATTTTGAGGATATAAATATTTATGAATTTTAAACTTATTACTATTGATTGATAATTGCTTACAAGAATGTTGTTTACCATTAAATAACTTTTGGTGAGACTATAAGATATTGATAGTTATTACTATAATATGCGTTGTAGCCATTTTATTTTCCCATTATTATTATTATAGTACAAGTCTAAAAAATGTTTTTGCATTTTCTTTCCTTTTTTTCTCCTCAAGATCTATTTTCCTCATCTCTCAATTTTATTGTTTAATAAATTATTAATTGATGCAATATTTGCTTTTAAATTAATTATATAATTATAATATTCGATAAAAAGGAAATATCAGAGATGACTGAGAGGAGTCGAGATCTGATCTGATGGCATAGTCTAATGATGGTGATGGCTATAGTAGGATAGCAGTACAAAAATATAAAAATTAAAAAAATAATAAAATAAATAATTCTTTTTTTATCACCTAGTTCTAAGCTAAAACTTTGAATATTTTAAGAGACTAGAACTCTCATTTTTGTATAAAAAATAAAAAAGTGGGATAATTTTGTACAATTATCCCGGTTCTAGTTTTGTTAGTTGACTAACACTATAAATTTTAGGGAAAATTGCTTTTAGCCCCCAAAACCCTAACAAGTATTCTGCCCCCAAGACCTTTTCAACGATCCCAAACCCTCAAAAGAATTTCTTATATTCCTTTAGCCCCCAAAACTCATTCCCACATGACCCGATGTTTAAAAAATTCCCCAAAATGCCCTTTGATTTAACCGCCTCCTACTTCTCAAAACTACTACTCGTCGATCGCGCCAGCCCATCTCTCTTCTGTCCAAGCGAATCGACCATCCCTATTTCAAAACCATAACCCCAAATCAACCCACACCAGAGCGAAATCCTACACCCTGATCGGAAAAATAGCCGACAAGTCAACTCCCAAATCAGTCGCCTCTGTCGATTTCAGCAAAGACGACGATGCGTCATAGTACGTCATCACAAAAAGATCTTTGAGTGCAGCAGAGTGGACTGAAGCTAGTCATCCTCCTCCTACAAGTCCAGTTCAACCCAAAAATCTAGTCCAACACATAGATCTAGAGGGCAGCACCGACACCGATGACGCCTCTAGAGCACTCTTGGATCTAAAGAGAGCAAATAGGAGCGAAACTAAAGAGAAGTGGCTGAGGGTATAAAGGTCTCGATATAATGAACATCTCAAAGCTGCAAGTCCACGACGACGCTTCCTACTCAACGCGTCCGCTATAACATTCGCTTTTCCTAGATGATATTAAATTACAAACTCATAATCTTTTATAAACTCGACCCATTGCCGCTGCCACTGGTTGAGTTCTTTCTGTGAAAAGAGATATTTTAAGCTCTGGTAATCTGTGAATAATTCAAAGTGTACTCCATACAAATAATGCCTCCATGCCTTTAATGTAAAGACCACTGCTGCTAGCTCCAAGTCATGCGTGAGATAGTTCTGCTCATGAGTCCTTAACTGCCTCAAAATATAAACCACAACTCTCTGGGTCTGCATCAGAAAACCTCCAAGACCCGATAATGACGCATCCGTGTAGACGATAAAAGTCTTATCACTGCTGGGAATAATCAATACTGGCGCTGTGGTCAATTTAGCTGATGAACTATATGCTATCCATAACTGATGAACTATATGCTATCACTTGTTATCTCAATATTTATCAACCGAGATCTCAATATGTTCCTAGTGTGGTACAACCGAGATCTCATTACAGGGTAAACAACCACACTATGCATCCATAACTGATGAACTATATGTTATCTCTTGTTATCTCAATATTTATCAACTCATCGTGTGTCACGTATATTGACTATGCATTTCACATCAACATAAACTAAGTGTCTATGCACATATCTCAATGTGCGTATCAATATCTGGTGTTCACAATCACCACCGATGTTAAATAGCTCATAAGTATCATAGTATAACTTGAAAAGATCGAGAAAATCCCTCAAAAATGAAAACACGAGTCAAAAAAAAAACATGCACATGCTGTTTGCCTGACTGTCGGTCGACTACGATAAATTGGCGGTCTACCACACCGCGATTCAAAAGCTGCCCACCGGACGCGATTCCAAAACCTGTTCTGTGCAGGTTTGTGCTGTGTTCATGCATGTGTTTGACTCAAACTTGTTTAATTCGTGCTGAAACATGGGTAGAATATTGTAAACATCAAATTTACATCTCTAGAGATTATCAAACATGTGAAACATGATTAATCATATAATAAATCATATTTAAACCCTTAAACATGCACCAAACATCGATACGAAGAATAAATCATCAAAACTCAGTTAAACAACGTTGTTAAATACTTTTAGATCTTAAAACATCTCTGTAATTTCATTCTTAATCTTTTAAACAAAAAAAGATCTGGTCTTTATATATATAATACAAAAGATTTGCTTTTTATATCCAAACTAGTAAATTAGGCCCAAGAAATCATATTAAAAACTCATTACATCGTTTAAAAACAGGGGAGAGGGATTAGCAGAGATGAAACTCGCTTGAGACTTGATGCAAAATGTGAAAGATAAAATTTCAAGGTAGATCTCCAAGCCAAAACCCAAACCCAACCGAAATCCTGCTCCAAAAGCCCTTAAACTCTTTGAAAAATCAAACTAGGGTTTGTGGAAGTGTTTGGTGGCTGCTAAGGTTTTAAGAAAACTAAAAATAACATGTAAAAACTCGTGAAATATAGATTATATAGCAGAAAAACAAACATGGGCCTCAAAATACCCGAAACCAAGTTGAAACAGGAAAACCATTTTCTGGTTCAGTAGTCGACTGCGGTGGTCGATCGGTTTGCGGTCGACTGTGGCGGTCGACTGGACTGTAATTTTCCAGATTTTTAGGATTTTGACTTTGTGCATATTTTCGACTCGTTCTTTTCTCATGTATGAGCTTGTTTATACTCAAAACACTTGTTAATATACTCATACACTATTTAATGATATTTATCTTAATAAATATCCACGTATAATAATTAATCACATATTAATTCAATTTATCAATCGTTAACTCAAATTTTTCGGGGTTTTACAGGAACTTAGCGATTCTCATGGGAGCTTGATGATAGACGATTCTCAGGGTAGCTTGAGAATAGAAGCGTGGACGGAGTTGTCAATGTTAGACCCTAGAGGGGGGTGATTAGGGTCTTATGCTAATCTAATCCCGATTAATTGCCAATTAAAAAATATATTGATTAATATGTTCTTGCAAGAGATAGATGTAGGCTGTCTAAAAATCATAATAGATAGTTGATCCCCCATCAAACACCGATGATGGAAGTTACAATCTGACGACTTCCAGAAGGCTACAATCTGACGACCTTCACAACAACTAGTGAAAGCTCTAATTCAACAGCCTTCACAATCAACATCGGGAGTTACAATCTGACGACTCTTATATTTTCAAGGAGCCAAGACGAAGATTACAAGGTGACGATCTTTGCAAAGCTCTAGCAAAAGAAACTACAAATTGACGGTCTCTTCATATTAGAATGCAGATATCTCTCAAACCGTAAGGAATTTCTTGGAGATCGGATCATTCTCCAACAGAGATCATCTCCAAGTTCGGCAACAGGAGCATTCTCTTGGCTTATAACCGACTTTCGGTTCAAATCAACTCTTTTTCAAGAGTTCAAACTCGTTCAGAGTTATCAACTCGATCAGAGTTCAAAACTTGCCCTGCAAGTTCTTCCAAAACTCGTCAGAGTTCTCAACTCGATCAGAGTTCAAAACTTACTCTACGAGTTCTTCTAAAACTCGTTCAGAGTTATCAACTCGTCAAGAGTTATTTCAAAACTTGCCACGCAAGTTCTCCACAGCGTCAAATCGTGAGGAGAAGACATCGTTCCAGTGAATCAAGACGTTCGGATCGTCAACGAGAAGCAAACTCGACGCGAGCATTCGAGGGAGGCATCTCATCGCCACCGTGAAGAACCCAGAATTAAACAAAAGGGAGAATCAAATTCATTCTCCTCTCTTTTGTAATCGGAATCCAAATTGTAATTGATTTTGAGAGGAATACAAGTTAATTTTTCTTTCATTGTCTTTTTACTGCAATTTTCCAACAAACAAAAGATGGCGACTCTGCTGGGGACTAGTTTCTCTGACGAAGAAGTGGTGGTGCAATCCGACGTTCATCTCACTGGAACGACCGTTGAAACTCTGATTATCGAGTTTGATCAAGCCAAGTACGAGGAGGCCATCTCCTCCGGATCCCTTAGCCCCAAGGCTATGCGCAAGATCCACACAGTTTTCGAGGAGACTAAACCTCCAGTTGTAGCCAAATTATCTAAAGACTATCTCCCATGGGGGTTGCACTATTCATACAGTCCCCTCTCTAAAGGAGAAGGCTCGATTTCGGTACAACGCTAAAAAAGCCGATCCTCCAATCAACGCGAACTCCGCGTTTGCGAGCCTCAACATGAGCTCTGCATAGGCCAAGCTAAACGCAACCCTCAGGTGTGCGTTTCCCAGATAGAACACAGCTTTCAGAGGCGCGTTCTAACATCAAAACGCAGACCTCAAAACTGCGTTGATCTGGCTGAACGCAACTCTCAAGAGTGCGTCCCAGAACTAAAACGCAACTCTCAGGAGTGCGTTCCAAAATTTAAACGCAGACATCAAACCTGCGTTGATCTGGCTGAACACAACTCTCAAGGGTGCGTCCCAGAACCAAAACGCAATTCTCAGGAGTACGTTTCACAAACTGAACGCAACTCTCAGGAGTGCGTTTCCGAATCCGAACGCAGATCGCAGGACTGCGTTTCACTAGCAAAACGCAGACTTTGGTCTTGCGTTAATCAAGCTAAACACGACCCCCGTGTTCCTTCTTTGGAACACGATGTGATTCGTCGTGTTCAAAATGATCAACATGGATTTAAAATTCATGTTTACCAAGAACCAGTCCCATCCTTTAACGGACAGGGGGTTCCATCTCTACCCTCACGCTCTGTGAGAGGTTCATCCCAAGTCTCTGACTTGCGGGAATTACTGTCGATACTGACGAATGTCGTGATTACTCGAGCAGCCCCACCTCTAAAGGAGTGGGCTCAGTTTATGCCAAACGCAGCCCTCAGTGGTGCGTTGTGCAATCAAAACGTAGCCTTCAAAACTGCGTTGATTTGGCAGAACGTAACTCTCAGGAGTGCGTTTCAGAACCAAAACGCAACTCTTAGGAGTGCGTTCAAGATCCAAAACGCAGACTTACAAACTGCGTTAACCAACAAAAACGCAACCGGCGAAGGTGCGTTTCATCAACAAAACGCAGACTTCGGTCTAGCGTTAGTAAAACAGAACACGACCCTCGTGTTTCTTCTTCAGAACACGATGCGATTCGTCGTGTTCAAAAAGATCAACGTGGACTCAAGATCCATGTTCACCAGGAGCCAGTCTCATCCTTTAATGGACATGGGGTTCCATCTCTACCCTCACGCTCTGTGAGAGATTCATCCCAAGTCTCTGACTTGCGGGAACTGCTGTCGATGTTCAACCGACCGACGAATGTCGTTTTGCTCAATAATCGACGACATCCTCACAGGAAGAAGACTTTAGAGGATGAATACCTTGGAGTCACTTCTAACATGGTTGGTAAAGAGAGATCATCAACCCTTAGTTCTGACGAGTCAGAGACAGATCGTTCTCCAAGCGTCAGAGAAATCACTAACGAGTTTGAAGGAATCTACCAACGCACTCGGACGCAAACAGGAGCCATTCCCCCTGTCAACTATCGGAGTTTAGCCAGAGGAACTAATTCCGATGACGAACACTCAGCCATTGCGGAGTCCCAATGGCAGAACATTCTGAAGATCTTTCAAAGAGACTTGATGAGCAGGAGGCCATGCTCAAATCACAGCAGGAGGCTATCAATGAACTCATGGCCATGTTGACTCAAATCGTCGCAGACAAGGCCAAATCTCAGGAGACAGATTCGCCGCTTAGGCAAGAATCTTCCCGGAGAGGAAAAGCGTCTTCATCCCGACCTCACACCAGCAAAAAGAAGGGAAAAGTGGTTGATGATACAGTTTCTGACCAAGAAGCCCACAACCTGGAATCTTCCTCTGATGAAGGAATAGAGACTGAGAATGAGCAGAATCTTCAGTCTGCCAAAATGGAAGAATTGGAAGCCCGCCTCAAAGCCATTGCTAATAGAAGCGAGCTCCAAGATGAGGGAGTTATCAGACCCTATCCTGCCGAATGGGATGCAGCCCCTTATCCTCTAAAGTTTGAGGTCCCGATGCTACAAACTTTTGACGACGCGGGATCACCAAACCAACATATCTATCATTTCAAGTCACAGACTGGAAATATAATATCAAACGATGCCATACTAGCTCGATTGTTCATTGGCACCCTTAAGGGAATTGCCTTTGAATGGTTTAGGAAACTGCCCGCGAGCTGTATCCAAAAGTGGGCGGATCTAGAGAGACTCTTCCTCTCAAGATTCTTTGAATAGGATACAGAAATCTCCATCCATACCCTTCTTGCTACTAAGCAGAAGAAGAGGGAGTCCGTCAAAGCCTATGTCAAAAGGTTCCGATCCATGGCTCTCCGGTGTTCGTCGGGTATGACACAATCTACCTTAGTAGAGACCTGTCGACACAACTTGCAAAACGACCTCCTAGCCCGAATAGGAGTTGTAGAATGTCGTTCTTGGAGACAACTAATCTCTCAAGGCGAGCAGGCTCAAAAAATCATTGCCAGGATCAAAGCTGAAGAACAAAGTAGGCATGATCAGCCCGAGCAATCAGACCAAGCCCAATATTCTCCTGAGCAACCGGATCAGGCTCACTCTTCCCAGACAGAAGGGAAAGATACTACGGCCACTGAAGTCAATCCTCTTCAGTAGGATGGCGGGTCCAACAACTATCACGTTAACAATTACCTCTGATAGTCAAACTCATTAGATAATGGCCTACCAGGTGATGTGCCTCTATTCTGACTTCATGGATAGTGCCACACTAGGTGATATGCCTTGTCTACCTCTTTTTCTTTCCCTGCTAAGCCTTAATCAAGACTGGGGGTTGGTTACTTGGAATCCATTGGATTAAGAGTAACGAATCTTTCACATCGTCAAGTTAACATTACACTCCTGACGATCATCATCCCCACAGAGTATGCATTCAATTTGCATCACTCCTAATTCTTGTCACGTTAACAATACACCTCTGACAAAACCTACTTATCAATCCTCATCAATAGGATGATAAGTCCCCAAAGTTGCTCCAATCGCAACACAAATTCTTGTTACGTTAACAATACACCTCTGACAAAACTCACTTATTAATCCTCGTCAATAGGATGATAAGTCCCCAAAGTTGCTCCAATCGCAACACAAATTCTGTCACGTTAACACTACACCTCTGACAAAATCAACTTATCGACTCTCTCAAATAGAGCGATAAGTCCTCAAAATTGCTTCCATAGCAATATTTTTCTTGTCACGTTAACACTACACCTCTGACAAAAATCCACTTATCGACTCTCTCCAATAGAGTGATAAGTTCTTAAAATTGCTTCCATAGCAATATCTTTCTTGTCACGTTAACACTACACCTCTGACAAAATCCGCTTATCGACTCTCTTCAATGGAGCGATAGGTCCACAAACTCGTCAAGTTAACACCACACCTCTGACGACCAAATCAACTTATCGACTCTCTTCAATAGAGCGATAGGTCCATAAAGTACTGTTATGTTAATATAACACCTCTAACAGTCACCTCCCCAATGAGCTTGTTAATTCTTTCGGTGTTTCAAGCTACACAGGAAGAAACGACACCAAAAATTCATGCCTTCACGCATGGGGGACTTTATCTCGATCCCTAATTAGAGATAAGTCTACGCCTAACACGCGTTGCCGGTTAATCTTTCGCCGTGAAAAAGACACCAGGATTCATGCCTGGGGGAATTTATCTCGATCCCTAACTTGAGATAAGTCTGCATCTAACACATGTTGCCGGGTAGCCTATTCCCGTAATAATAGCAAAAGCCTACGTATTCAATATCGTAGCACCAAAATCTATACCTTACACGCATGGGGAATTTTATCCTGAATCCTAAGTAAGGATAAGTCAATGTCTAACACATGTTGCCGGGTAGCCTATTCCCGTAATAATAGCAAAAGCCTACGTATTCAATATCGTAGCACCAAAATCCATGCCTTACACGCATGGGGAATTTTATCCTGAATCCTAAGTAGGGATAAGTCAATGTCTAACACACGTTGCCGGTTAGTCTTTTACCGTGAAAAGGACATCAAAATCCATGCCTCACACGCATGGGGGACTTTATCTCGATCCCTAAATAGAGATAAGTCTACGCCTAACACGCGTTGCCGGTTAGTCTTTTCCCGTCAAAATGACAAAGTCTATGTATTCAAAATCATAGCATCAAGACTAAGAGAGTTCATTCTCTTAGCACAACGTTACATGTGGAACGGACCTAGATAATTCACATGCTAGCCCGACTCAAACGGTAATCGGTAAAGGCTTATCAAATCCGTTGATGGCTGAGGGTTTGCCAAAAATCCTACGCACATTTGCAGGCCCATCAGCTTAATAGATGTGAGTCGAGACTTAAAACAGATGCGCCAAAGACAAGTCTCAAAGACTTAGTCAAAAATGCACGGAAGCCACTTCCATGTCTTAAGTCAAAACATTGAGATCAGACCCGCGATGCAAAAACCGAACGCCGAGGTCACACCCGCATTCCAAATTCAACATGCAAGGGTGAAACCCGCATCTCAAGTTCAAAATGCAGGGTCCACCCCCACATTCCAGAAGCAGGATTATGGCACATACCTTCACACAGGTCCTGCATGGAAAATCCGTTCAACCAAGCTGCTTTCGAAGCGAGTGCAGAGAACAACTCCTTTGTGACAAGGAATCAACAGCTCCAAGATCAGAGTTGAGATCCAAAGTATTCCGAAAATTCGTCCCAGTCAACCGCGAACTTTCGAAAACTTTGGAGGGGGTTCTGTAGGCTGTCTAAAAATCACAATAGATAGTTGATCCCCCATCAAACACCGATGATGGAAGTTACAATCTGACGACTTCCAGAAGGCTACAATTTGAGGACTTTCACGTAGAAGGTTACAATCTGACGACCTTCACAACAACTAATGAAAGCCCCAATTCAACAGCCTTCACAATCAACATCGGGAGTTACAATCTGACGACTCTCATATTTTCAAGGAGCCAAGACGAAGGTTACAAGGTGACGATCTTTGCAACGCTCTAGCAAAAGAGACTACAAATTGACGGTCTCTTCATATTAGAATGCAGATATCTCTCAAACCGTAAGGAATTTGGCAAAACGGAGGAAGCGAACCGAAGCCTTTGGCACGGTTCGGATGGCCCCGAGAACCCAGAATTAAACAAAGGGGAGAATCAAATTCATTCTCCTCTCTTTTGTAATCGGAATCCAAATTGTAATTGATTTTGAGAGGAATACAAGTCAATTTTTCTTTCATTGTCTTTTTACTGCAAATTTCCAACAAACAAAAGATATGAATATAAGAACAATAAGAATATGCACAAATAAAATATAAGCCAAGCAAAACACAAACACACGATATGTTTACGAGGTTCGGTCACCATGACCTACGTCCCCGCTCCTCCCCTCGAGGAGATCTCCACTAACTTCTACACACTCGGTTTACAAGTTCACCGAAAACTCTCACACACCAAACACTATGCAATCATACTTTACACACTAAGTGTAGGAATCTAGCCCGTGTCCTCCTCCTCAAGTGCTCGGTTACAACCTCTCCCTAGGTTCGTCAACCGACGCCACTCCTATTGGATTCGACCCCGTCTCTTGCCTCACACTTCTCTCGGTGCACAAGTGTATTACAAGTGATTCTCATAAAAGAAGATTAAATACAATGGTTTGTTCTCAAATAACAAGTGAGAACACAATGAAGCTCACACTCACTAAATCACACCCCACAACCCACCCTATATAGTATGAAGATATTAAGCTCAAATATGTGTGTGTGATAACAATGAATGAAAAATAATACGACTCAATAAATATAGCTAATGAAATGAAAATGGAATAGTAAGCTATATAAGAGTTTAGAAAACTTCTCAAACAAGAAGAATAATAGATGATGATCCCAATAGGATTTGAAAGCCACTTCTTGTTGTAGAAAAAAACTTCTTTTGAAAAAAACTGATGAAATCAGCTTAAACAGCTCTTAAACACTTTGTAAACTTAAGTAATCAATTCTCTTGGTTAGTTCAAGTGTTGAATGTAGTAGGGTATTTATAACAACCCAATACATCAGTAAAAACTCACTTAGATTGACCAAAAAGCCCACAAACAGCAGCTGTAAAAAAACTAGCCGTTGGAGTGATCTAACAGTTCGGCGGTCGACCGGGGCGGTCGACCGCAAAGCCCAAAAATACAGAGTTTGAAAACATAAAGCTGGCGTATGTATTTATACTATTATATAAATATACTTATATATGTACATATAAGTTTATACAAATTTATACTCTTATATGTATTTATACTATTATATAAATATACTTATATATGTACATATAAGTTTATACAAATTTATACTCTTATATGTATTTATACTATTATATAAATATACTTATATATGTACATATAAGTTTATACAAATTTATACTCTTATATGTATTTATACTATTATACTCTTATATATATATTTATACTCTTATATGTATTTATACTATTATATAAATATATGTATTTATACTATTATATAAATATACTCTTATATGTCTTTATACTATTATACTCTTATATGTATATTTATACTCTTATATGTATAAATATATTTATACTCTTATATATATAAATATACTCTTATATGTATATATTTATACTATTATACTCTTATATGTATATTTATACTCTTATATGTATTTATACTATTATACTCTTATATATATATTTATACTCTTATATGTATTTATACTATTATATAAATATACTTATATATATATATATATATATATATATATATATAGGGAGAGGTTCAAATACAAACCTCACTATCCTAAAAACTAAAAACCAATCCTCTCCATTGGATCTAGATTCATCCAATGGCTGAGATTAAAGCTGCATAAGGGTAATTAGGTAAAATAAGCAGCCCACTAAAGAGGTCATTAATACTTCTCTATTGAGTTCTCTATTTCCCCATCTCTCTCTCTCTCTCTCCAAAATCACAGCAACTCTCTCTCTGTCTTCAACATCTCCCTATCCACGGTCTTCTTCAACCTTCGTCTTCAACCTTCATCTTCAACCACTGTCTTCAACCTTTGTCGTTGTTAAATTATTTTGACGCTTTAATGGTAAGTTTATAAAATTTGTTTGATTTTTCGTCTAAAAGTTTTAGTTTTAACCTTAAAGATCGTAGCTTTTTGTTGTAAAAGGTGAAATATTTTACCTTTTAGTCTGAAAAGTTTTTTGTTTTTTGAAGAAACCAGTTGAAAAACGAAGACACGCATAAGTGAATCTAGATTCACTGCAGTGAATCCAGATTCAGTATGTGAGGTGTTTGTTTTTTACCATAAAAATCGTAATTTTTTGCATAAGTGAATCTCGATTCACTGCAGTGAATCCAGATTCAGTATGTGAGGTGTTTGTTTTTACCATAAAAATCGTAATTTTTTGCTGTAAAAGGTGAAATCTTTTCATGGTTTAAAATTTTATAGCTTGTTTTCTACCATAAGTTTCTTATTCTTTTTGTTTAAAAATTTATAGCTTGTTTTTTACCATAAGTTTCTTATTCTTCAGTATAATCCAGATTCACTGGAGTAAATCCAGATTCACTGGAGTGAATCCAGATTCACTCCAGCGAAAGCTTGGATGATTAGGATGTTTTTTAATGAATTGTTGAAGAAATAAATGCATGTGCTGTAAGTTCGAAGAAATAAACGCATGAGTGAATCTAGATTCACTACAGTGAATCCAGATTCAGTTATGTGAGGTGTTTATTTTTTACCATAAAAATCGTAATTTTTTGCTGTAAAATGTAAAATCTTATCATGCTTTAAAATTTTATAGCTTGTTTTTTATCATAAGTTTCTTATTCTTTTTGTTTTTTATTTTTGCAGATTTGCTATTGTTTGATAACGAGTTCAGTCCACTGAATCTGGATTCAATTCAGTGAATCTGGATTCACTCCAATGAATCGAGCTTCAATATAATCCGGATTCAATGGAGTGAATCCAGATTCACTCCAGGGAAAGCTTGGATGGTTAGGATGATTTTTAATGAATTGTTGCTGTGTTCTTCATGCGAAGATGGAAGATCAAATCTTGATAGAAGATGGAAGTGAGTTACAAAGAGTATTAAATGACGTGTTGTATTAAAGGACGTGCTGTAAAAGAGAGTATTAAAGGACGTGTTGGATTAATGTAGTGAATTGTTCCAATTAATGTAGTGAATTGTTTCCAATGTTGCCAGCCACCATTAATATAGTGAATTGTTCCAATTGTACCCTTTTTTACAGCTGATGTGTATTAAATGTGTCTATATTTACAATTCTGCCATCGAAATGTAGGCCATTGGATTAGATAGATTGGAGGGTTAGGATTGGTTTTTAGTTCTCTAGGTTTTTATTAGAACCTCTCCCTATATATATATACTAGTTGGATTGCACGTGCAATGCACGTGGTAAATTTTTTAATTTATTTTGATGAAAAATCATTTATTTGGTAGAAAACGTCAAAAATCGTGTTAAGTGTACATATATTGAGCTTAGATATAAACATACAATATATATAAGTAAACTAAACTTATACCTAGGTAAATCCACACATATGAACTTGAATTTTTAACTCTTGATTGTCGTGTGTTGAAATACCTGTAAAGAGAAACATAAACACAAAACTAGAGAATATATTAGCGATAAATTGTTTGACAAATCATCATCAAAACTATAGGGTCAACAGCCAAAGGCGACAAAAGTGGACAAAAGAAGGAAAATAGCAAAACTCAGAAAAACTAGCATTTGAGCTCTGGCCGGTTGACCACATGATCAACGTCGGTTGACCAAAAACATGCATGCTACAAGCAAGAGTCGTGTGTTTTGGCTGATTGACCAGGATCCATCATCGGTCGACCGATCAGTAGATCGAAATCAACATCGGTCGATCGATATTAGAAAATCCCGTAGGGTTAAAAACCCTCGCTCTGGCCGGTCGACCGGACCAAGCAGGTCGGTCGATCGGATCGTGTTTCCTGGGTTAACCTGGACTCTGTTTGACGTAGATTCCAAGTTCTATTAGGCTTGATTACTTATAAGATTGCCATCCATGTTGTTAGACATATAAATAGGGATTGTTTAGGGGTTTTAAACATCAGATTGTGTTTTAAAGAGAATAGGAAGATTGTTCTTTATTCTGGAGAGATTGTGAGGAGAGATTTTGTAATATTTTATTTTTTATAATCTAGAGAAAGTATTTTCCTTTACAAATTGAATTGTCTTGTGTGTTCCTACTATTTTCTTCTCATCTACACTTTTGATAATTCCGCGATCAAATGTACTTGCTCGGTGACTCGTATCAATAACCTTAACAATTAAAGTTTAAATAATGATATCACACCTTATACCAGGAAAATAAGTGTTTGCCTTCCTCTCTGGGTAGTAATTCATTGCAGTAATATAAGCCCTTTGGATCTATCGATGCAAATTCTTTCATATAATCATCCCATTCGAAAATTATGTACTTATAAGCTGCGGTTTGTAATAAATCACCCAATATTTAAGTGACATTTGCTTTGTGACTCAACTCCTTCATCTTTTTTTTTGAAATTCTTGACTAGATGTAGAACACACATTGAATGTAATGCATTTAGAAAGAATTCCTTGACTACTACCTTAATACCCTTGTCGGCATCAGAGATCATGACCAGTTGATGTGGAGGATTGTAAAGCTTTTCCCTATCATATCGTATCGTCCGCACTCCTTGTAAGAATCATTTTTAATTCTCCTCATTCTCCTGGTTGCATACGCAATAAGCAAGAGGAAATATTTTTTGGTTGCCGTCATATATGTGGCACTAAGTAATATACATCTGTAGCGGTCTTTAAGAGATATTCCATTTAAACACAAAAGAGGCCTACATCCAGCAATGAACCATTCAATACAAGCATTATAACTTATGAACAAATGCCTAAACTTATCGTCATTAGCGTCAATAGCAACACAGATTCCTGGATTAGTTGCTAGAACAATGGCTTCATACCTGCATAAATATAACAAGTAATCATTAAGATTATTCTCATTATTGTAACCTTAACAACAAAGTACGTATTAACCTTAACTACCAACTCATAACCTTAACAATAAACTCATAACCTTAATAACCAACACATAATCTTAACAACCACCATATAACCTTAATAATAAACTCATAACCTTAACAACCAACTCATAATCTTAACAACCAAAATATAAAGTTAACAACCAACTCATAACCTTAACAACAAGTTAGGATAACAGAGGCATGATAGCTAAGGTATAAATACTTATTTAATAAGATAAGTTTTACCATCTTAGTGAATCGTAAGCCTCATCATCGTCACCGAATAGGTCCTGTTATGCTCTCTCTTTGCTTTGCCATGCTTTACTACAGTTAATCTTAATGCCGTAATGTGAGAACAAGTTGTTCTTGATATCAAGTGGCCGAAGATCTGGCCTAACCTTCAAAACAGATTGTATTTGACTTGCAATGAACTTTTGTGATGTCCTTGAGTTGTCAGCATTATCTTCATGTTGACTACAAGTGTGGGTAGCTAGAGCAAGAATTCTTTATAGACATAATTGAAGAATTTTGGAGTGGAGAAGTAAACAACATCCAAGGGAAATCTAGCATGTCATTGAATCGACAATGGACTCTTACATGTCTTTGTTCAATATGGTAAAAATCATACTCGAACGTTTTCGCAATTGAGTAGTATTGAAGTGTTTATCTAACTTCAGCAGCACTATTAAATTTCTGACCAATTTCACGTATGGTTATATGCCACTCAGCTGGGATCTTGGTTTGGTTGTTAACCATGTCTTCTCTCATCATGATCGAGTTGCCAGTGAGATTGTCATTGGGAATACGCTCATCATTACATGGTCGGATGAGCGTGGCAGCTGCGCATCGTGAATTTTCTGTTGAGATAGTCCTATAAAAGTGAGAAAAACTTTAACACGTAACAACCGACCATAACTGTAACATCCGACTCATAAGGTTAACAAAAACTCATAAGTATCTACTAAGGTTAACAACCAACTCATAACCTTAACAACTAACTAATAACATTAACAACCAACTCATAATCTTAACAACCAACTAATAGCATTAACAACCAACTAATAATCTTAACAATCAACTCATAAAACTTAACAACCAACTCATAACCTTAACAACCAATTCATAACTACCTCATAAAGGTTAACAACCAACTCATAATCTTGACAACCAACTCATAATCTTGACAACCAACTCATAACCTTCATAACCAACTCATAAACTTAACAACTAACTCGTAACCTTAACAACCAACTCATAACTATCTCATAAAGGTTAATAACTAACTCATAACCTTAACAACCAACTCAAAACATTCACAACCAATGCATAAGATTAATAACCAACTCGTAACCTAACAATGAACTCATAAGGAAATTAAAATTGAAATGCTTACACATTTTCTAGAGAAGGTTTGGTGTTCTGAGAAGTTGAGAATTCCCTAGCGGAGGTAGCATATAAGTTTATGTCTATAAATCCCTTACGATGACAATACTCGAACATCAACCTCAAGTCGTCGTCATTATCAATTGCAAAATGAAACTTCTTTTCCCTTTCGAATATGAATTTCAATGAAAGAGATTACAATTACAGTTTAAGCCTTTGGGACACTTGATAATTTAAGCTAATAATTTTTGTAGACTCATTGATAACAACGAAAACACCCTCACCTTCTTCATTATTTTTTGTGTTTGTAACCATGCAAAGAAGGGATCCATCTGTTATTTTGAAGAAAAGTAGTTGAAGAATTAAAGAGGACTTATGGAGGAGAATTAAATGACCAGGAGCAAGAGTAGCTTAGCGCATAAGCAAAGGAGAATATACTTGGGGGGGGGGTGGGGCGGGAGCGCGGGGATGCGTTCAGAATTTGGAGGGCAAATATGATTTTTCCCTCCAAAACTACTTTCTAATCACCATTAATGCCTACAACTCCTGCTCCTTCTCCGATGATCGGCCTTGAGAGAGCTGAAACGGCTTACTTGAGTGGTGTTTTGGTCTTCTCATGTTTGAAAATACACATGAGGCGGGCTAAAGGAGTTTCTCAATTACTTTGGGGGCCTTTAAGGAGAGTTGAAAAGTTGGGGTGGGGGCGGCGGGCCACTTGCTTAGGCGTTTTTGCCCGGGCGCTAGAAGTAATTTTTTCTAAATTTTATTCTAGTTTTAATTTAGTTGACTAACACTATAAAATTTTAGCTTACAAATTATCTTAGTTGTAGTTTTAAGTTCTATTTGACTAACCCCTACTAAGACAAGAGGATAACCCAAATCTACGTTAAATAATTCCTAGAGGATGAGCCAGATTCTTAAAACAAAAAGGCCCAAATAAATTCAAAGGAGATTTCTCCCACTTACTAAACTCTCTATATTTTTTATTAATATGGAAATCAAATCCAAAATCTTAGGAGCCATATTAAAATTTCCTAACAATTGATCGCCGCTTACTAAACTCCAGAATTAATTTGTTCTATTTAGATTTTTCCCTCTCATAAATGATTTTGTTGAATTCCTCGTATTTGTTTAGAGTTGCAAGTCCTTAGAGTTGGACCCCAACATTCCCATTAAAGAAAGGAAAACTAGTGACTTAGTATTAGAACAACACCAACCTCCCCTCTCCCCCAACCCGCACAAAAAACCCCACACACATAACAAACCCCTTAATTTCTGATCATTATCATATACCCCCCCCCCCCCCCACCCCAAAAAAAAAAAAAAAAACAAAAACAAAAAACAAAAAAAACAAAACAAAAAAAGAAGCCAAAACCAACCCCCAAGTGTGAACCACAATTCTTCACTGAAAAAAAAATCTTCTGTGCATAATTTTACCAGCTCTTGGTTAAATTATGATCAATTCTGTCGAGGGGTGGGGGTTGGGGTTGGTGGGTGATAAAATCTTAAAGTTAAAGGAGTTTTTTGACAACCCCTAAAAATTAAGGAGAGTTTTGTTATATTTTGAAAGTTATAGGAGGTTATCTAATAATCGTTCAAAGTTTGTTTCTGTTATTATTATGAGGGAGAGGGATTATTTTTGGTCAATGAAAAAAACTTTATTCATTCACCAAATATGAAATGATTGTACATCAAGATACTCATAATATGAGATTACAACTTCAGAGTCTATTTATTTACATCTATAATGACAGTATCCAATCTCTGCTGTCAAGTAAACTTGCACTATTGAGGACTATGTATAGCATACTGATCTTTATTTCCCCGAAAACCTGATTAGCATTTTTGAATTTGTTCTTGAAGATTCTGTTATTTCTCTCAATCCATACACAATATAGAGTTGAGGAGAGAGCCATCCGTTTGATTTTTTGCCTGTACCCCTTACCTCTCAACTTGTGGCAATACCAATCCATAATATGATTCCACACACAAGACCTCCATGAAAATTTCAGCCAATCCATCACAAGGCAATACCAATCCATAATATGATTCCACACACAAGACCTCCATGAAAATTTCAGCCAATCCATCACAAGCAACCAGACTTCACTTGAGTAGTGACAATCAAAGAACAAGTGATGAAAATTTCAGCCAATCCATCACAAGCAACCAGACTTCACTTGAGTAGTGACAATCAAAGAACAAGTGGTCTCTATTCTCCTCAGTTCTTGCACATAAACAGCAGGTGTTACTAGCTATTATCCCTCTTTTGAGAAGTCTATCTTGAGTTTGCATTCTGTTTTGCACAGCTAGCCAGCTCAAAAAGGAATGCTTTAGGTGGCTAATTCCTTCCCAGATTGTGTTATACCATAGTACAGGTACAGAATTTGCTGCAGGGGAGAGAGCATGGTAGAGAACTAACATCTGAATTTTTGAGTTGCTAACACAGGAGTTAATCAATTGCATCAGGTTATCAACCCCTCCATTAGAGAACAAAGCTTTGTCCCTAATTCTTAAGATCTGTTTCCACATCCATGAGTCTCCACTCTTAGCTTGAACAAGCCAGATATCTCTGTTTTTAAGATAGGTGCCATGTTTCCATTTCATCCAAAGACTTTCTTTCCTGATATGAATATTCCACAAGATCTTTAGACCTGAAGCATAATTCCACATGGAAGCTGAGTATATTCCTAGACCTCCATATTTTTCCCCAAACACACTTTGTCCCATGCAACCAAGGAGTTAGCTTTGACATGATGATCCTGTTTCCCCCACAGAAAGTTCCTACATAGAACATCAATTCTCTGAAGTACTCCTGCAGGTAAGATGTAGTTGGATGTCCAAAACACTTGAATTCCTAGGATTGTGCTTTTTATTAGCTGAAGCCTCCCAGCATATGATAAATGTCTGTGATTTGCACAGGACTGAAATTGATCTTTGATTTTGTTTAACAAAGGTGCACATTCCAAGCATGATAATCTTTTGGAGATGAGAGGTACACCCAGGTACCTAATAGGCATAACTCCCTCTGGATATCCCAGACTATTAATAATGGATGTCTTGGTTGAAACATCAACTCCTCCAAAAAATATCGAGCATTTATTTGAGTTTGCTTCAAGACCTGACACTGCACTGAAGTCCCTGAAACATTGCTGCATTTTATTCACAGAATACAGGTCACCTTTTGCAAATAAGAGGAGATCATCCGCAAAAATCAAGTGGGTGATACAGAATTTGCCACATCTTGGGTGGAATTTGAATTTCTTGTCATCTTTTAGCATATTTAAGCTTCTTGAGAGGTATTCCATACCAAGGATAAAGAGATAAGGTGAGAGGAGGTCTCCCTGCCTCAGTCCTCTTTTGCCTTTGAAGTAGCCATGCAAAGATCCATTTAATGCAATAGAGTATTTAGGAGAGGTAATGCAGGCCATAATCCAGCTTATCATAGTTTCAGGAAATCCCAATCCAAATAACATCTCCTTGAGAAAATCCCAGTTGATTGTGTCAAAAGCTTTCTTGATATCAATATTAAGCATAACTCTTGGAGAGATATGTTTCCTGTTGTAGTTTTTGACAAGCTCATGTGCAAGGAGAACATTACTAGTTATTTGCCTCCCTTTGACAAAAGCACTTTGTGCTTCATTAACTAGTGATCCCATCACTGATTTAATCCTATTTATTAGGATTTTTGAAATGAACTTGTATAGACAATTGCAGCATGCTATAGGTCTAAAGTCTGATGGCACTCTAGGACACTGAACTTTAGGGATTAAGGTGATGGATGTAGAGTTAATCTCACCCAACAACTTACCATTTTTGAAAAAATCTTCAATGGCAACAGAGACTTCATCCCCAATAATTCCCCATGCTGATTTAAAGAAAGACATGCTAAAACCATCAGGGCCTGGGGCTTTATTTTCTGACATAGAGAAAACAGCATCTCTTATTTCCTCTCTACTAACTGGAGTTAACAGATTCTTAGCTTGAGTTGCATTTAGGCAAGGGCCATTGCCAATGATTTTTTTGTCAGGCTTGGCAGTGTCAGTTGTTGTACCCATGAGACTCTTGTAGAAGGAGATAAGTTCAGAAATTATTTCCTCTCCATCTGTGAGTTTTCCCCCTGCATTGTTGTAGAGAACCATGACTCTATTTTGGTGTCTTTTGGATTTAATCACAGAGTGGAAATAGCTTGTACATCTATCACCTTGTAGGCTCCATAAAATTCTGGATTTCTGTTGATAGAAGGAGAGCTCACAATCCAGTAATTTATTGTAAGAGACTGTGCATTTCCTTTCTTGGTCAATGAGGGACTGGTTAAGAGGATCAACTTGCAGGATTTTTTGTGCATCTTGAAGAGCTTGTTTTGATCTTATCACTTGTTCACTGATGTTGCTAAAATGCCTTTTGTTCAGCTCCTTTAGTGCAATTTTCAAAAGCTTGAGCTTTGAATAAACTGAAAACATGGCAAAACCTGTCATTTTTGTGTTCCAGACTAAAGTTACAGTAGGCAAAAAATTTTCATGCTTGGTCCACATCTTGAAGAATTTGAATGGTTTCTTTCCCTGGATACAATCATCATATATGGATACCAAACCAGGGGAGTGATCTGAGAAGCTTGGTAGTAGGAATTCAATATGACTTGAATTGTGCATGTTCAACCAGCAGTCATTGATTAAAGCCCTGTCCAGTCTACTCCACACTCTTGAGGTTGAGTCTTGCTTATTATTCCATGTAAAATAACAACCTTCAGTTTTAAGATGTGTTAGTTGACATTCTTCAATGAAATCTCTAAAGTCTATTGTGTCTGATTCAGCAAGGGCAGCTCCCCCAAGCTTTTCTTCATCACTTGTGATGGCATTAAAGTCCCCACACAATAGCCATGGTTTATTCCCAATATTCAGGTGGATTTGATTGAGGCTAGACCATAAGTCTCTCCTATTCATCAAATTATTTTACCTATAGACAGATGAAATCATACAGTCTACTCTTCCATCTATTGATTTAACCTTGCAAGTAATATGCTGATCTGTAAAACTTTCTATTTGCACATCCAGAATATTTGAATCCCATAATAGCAGAATTCTTGCTTTTGTAGAGCTGTTTGTATTAGAGAACCAATTCCATCTTCCAGCAATTTTTCTAGCAGCAGCTGCGATCTTGACAGCTTTGAGTTTTGTTTCCAAGAGAGCTATAAAAGTCAGTTTATATTCCAAGGGAGAGGGATTTTGATATTTAGCAAAAGAAAAAAAGGGGTGGGCTTTTTTTTTG
>NC_033802.1:65633723-65643069 GCF_001876935.1 Asparagus officinalis
TATTATCCTTTGCTTCATCTAGTTATAGCACAGATCAAGGGATTTCTTATAGAACTTGCATGTACAATGCCCAAAACACTTCATTTTTTCCCCATCTTTCTTTGTTATTGTATAGTTTATTAATTAAGTGCGTCTCATCAAGTTGCACATATTTTGAGCTCTGGAGACCACTTACACGACAATTTATACAACTAGTTATAAGAAGATCAATATTAATGTCATAAGAACTATTTATCAACTTAATGCTCATTCCCTGTGAACAAGGTTAACGTTAGCAATCATCGACGTTCACTCTACAGACAAAGCGAAAACCAAATTCAATGCATGACAACTAACTAGAGAAAGGAACAAATTACGTGATAAGTACAACGGCGAAGCATAAGCCACATGTTTGATGATTGAAGAAACCTACTTGAAACCAAATTCAATGCATGACAACTAACTAAACAAAGGAACAAATTATGTGACAAGTACAACAGTGAAGCATAAGTCACATGTTTGATGGTTAAAGAAACCTACTTGCCTTTATACAAAAAAACTTTGAGCCAAGGTAACCATCGTGTGAGCTAAGTTGTACTGGTTTAGTGCTGCAAATATAACTTATATGACCTAATTCTACTGATTGCTATAAGCATATGTTTCTGAAAGGTTAAAAGTACCGAAGAGTGGGTAGCCGACGATCGAAATCATCTGTACCACCTCAGCAAAAGAATTATCCTTATATATGTAGCTAAATGCATTGTTAATTATGTAGATAAGTTCAAAGTATAAAGTTTGCATGGAGTGAGAAGGACCACATTATCTTGAAGCCAAGTTGCATTTATTTTTCTCTTAGCTAGGTATAAGAATGGTGGCGTTAGGTTTCATCTATATATGTCTTATGTGCATGTATGGAAGAGCTAGGGGTACAATATATAGAGGAGTAATTAATTTTATACGTATCTATCATACATAAGCAATATGCATGCTTGTTTTTTTTGAGTTAACATTGTTCGATACTTTTTGTCGTGAGAGCAATTTGAGCTTCTTTAATACATAATATAATGTGTGTGTATATATATAATGCCTTTTATTTATTGGTTATATGTACGGACATTGGGTATTGTATTTGATATGGTACTGCAATAAACCTACGATATAAAGGCCAAACTCTATGATCCATTAAAGAGTCATGCAGGTTATACAAGTTGGATTTTCTCTTATATATATATATAGGAGATCCGAGACTTAACAGTATTAACTGTATCCTGGTAGCTAGTAGATCCACTAGTCCTAGTTTTGAAAATTTTAACACTTGAACTCTACTGACGTTTAAATTCTCCATACACGTAGAATCATGACAAAAAGCTCATCAAGGATTACCTATGATGTAACATTAATTCCACACTAAGTAGTTAGCTAAGTTTAATTCAAGCTATTTAATTGACAATGATACTCTTTGATGCGTTGTTATATGTAGGATCATGACAACTAATCAATCTTACAAGTCTAGACAAACGAAGTAATATGTCACTCTTCACCGTATATATTTTACTTGATCACTGCTACCTAGTTAGCAAGCTCTGAAAGGATTATTTATAATAATTAATTAATTAGAAGCAAGTAATCAAGAAGACATGTTATACGTAGGAGGGCCTCCAAAAGCTTAAGAAGCTGTTCTTTGTCTAAATTAGTAATAAACAAGACGTTGATCACCCCAACCGTACATGCATGACGTTGATTAAACTTTTGCTTTTAAGTACAGGCTTACATATGTAACACAAGTTAAACAAATTATCACAAGAGGACTTGCATACACAATCTAAATACATGCTTATGTAACACAAGTAGTTAGTGACCATGCATGACCAAACTATATATATGTCCAAATGCATGCATTCACTTTGCAAACCAAACCAAATTAAATGACATGACTAAAGAAGAGAAAAGAACAAGTCAAGATTATAATCACAACAGTGAAGCATATATATCAGTTGCATGTGCTTGACAGATAAAGGAAACCTACTTTGCCTTTATATAATATGTACTATAAGCTGAAAAACAGCCATATGTGTTGAGCAAAATCTTATTAATGAGCAATGCAAATCTATCTCCTTATATCATTTGATATGACCTAATTAAGAGTGTTACAAGGGCATGTTCTTTTCTTGTCACCACCTTTATTTGTGAATAATGGTTAGAAGTAAGAGCTATTAAGATTGATATTTCAACCATTATCCTCAATAGTCCACTTTCTGTTAACAAGGATTTTTTTCTTCTCTGTGTTTTGAGGAGCTTGACTATTTTTTTTTCTCATGGCAATTTTGTAATCTCAGTTGTTTAAAAAAGTGAGTATCTTGTTGTATATAAACTCACATATTTTGGTGAATGAGTAAAAGTTTTTCATTGACAAAAAAGAAAACAGTTAGAAGTAAGAGTGGCTAACCGACAAAATCATCACCATATTAAACCTCATTGTTGTAGTAAATAATAATACAAGTATTGCGCAAAGCATAAAATTTGCATTCAATGAGAAGGATCACATTATCTTGAGCCCAAATTGCATTTATTTTTTGTTAGAGTCGTGACATAAAGTTTCAAACGATTTGACAACGGAAGATTTGGATATATAGGAGTCCGAAGAGCCAGAAGAGATGGAAAAGGGTATATTAGAGAAATAACTGTTACGAAAAAACATTAGCGGTCGGTTTTGATACAAAGGAGGGGAAGGGAGGGGAGTGATTGTTGATTTAAACCTACGGGGAGCGAGTGGAAAGGAAAATGATAGAATGTACTCATTTGTGTTTGGATAGACAAAGAAGGCATGAGAGGGTACATACATTATAATATGTGTTTGTTTAGAGTAGGGGATGGGAAGGGAAGGGGAGCTACTTGACCAATATGCCCTTTTAATAAAATAAGACAACGGTTTTTTGTTTTCTCATATAGGCAACATTGGAATTTCAAGAAAATTCCACTTAAAACCCGTCTCCTTCCTTCCTAATCTGTCCACTTTTGGAGGGTTGAGAAAGTGACTGAATTTTATGATTTTCACCCGTCCCCTCCTGTCCCCTTGCTAACTAAAAAGTGTAAAAAAACACAATGTTAGGAGGGTTAGCATTGTAAACCTCCCATTCTCTCCCCCACCCTCCTGAAAAACTCTATCCAAACTCAGTGTAGATGCATGGGTAGTTAAGTTTAGGGTATAAATTCACAATTATCCTTAGCTTTGGGAGGTGTTTCACATGAAATTCTCTTGAACTTTATAACTCAATATCAATGAATTGGCCCTAAGTGTCTATACTACTCTTGCCTGTCGTAATCTACTCCTATTGCTGTAAAGTCAACTTAAAATAAAAGTGTTACAAAAAAAAGGAAAAGTAAGTAATTTAAACTATTATTATCCAATAGATAATGATCCTTGGAGCCTGATTGATTGAGAAAATAGTATAGAAAGCAGTAAATTGCAATAAAAATAAATTACTTTAAAGTAAAGAAATTAACTTACAAACTATCTATGAATCTTAATACATCTTAAGCAGCAAAATCACAAGAAACTAGACAGCAACTGAAAGTAAAAGACAACGAGGTAGTAAAAAAAAAAGTTTTCGGTTAATCGTGTGAGACCATTCTACTCTATTTATTAGAGAGTATGTGCGCATGTGTGTATATGCATACATACATACATAGATACATATATACATACATATGTATCGCATGTCCCACCAGCCACTTACCTCTTATTCCAGAAGTTAACTATCCACTCCTACAAACACTATGTTTTTAGGATCACTAAGTCGTAAGTAGTCCACGTTCGTTCACGAGCGGGGTCTTCCTCGTTTTCTCTAAGTAAGTGCGTTCTTTGGAGCTGATAGGACAAGATATAAAGTAGGTTAATCTTGTCAATGCGCATACGATCAATGGTTAATTTTCTCTTTTTTTTGGTCAATGAATTAAATTTTTATTCATCAGCCAAGTGAAGAATTTATGTACATCAAAAACCAGGTTCTAGCTTGGCCTGGTAAACAAAATCAGACCTTACATCCTCTCTAATGTTTCTTTCATATATACAGGTATGTCATCATTCAAAATTTTTGAGTAAATGGAAAATTTGATTGTTTGAAAGAGCCCTCAGACTCCCTAGCTTATTCAAAGAATAAATGCCTGTAGTTTTCTTACTGGCTAGAACATAGAACACATTGGTTAATTTCTAGAATTCTTAGTCTATACAGTCTTTCCTGGATAAGGAGCCTGTAATGATTTACTAACCAAAGGATGAATGAATGCTTGGGATAGTTTAATTTCCCCCCAGGTAGTGTTTGCCCAATCTACTGAGATATTAGGTTGAAACAGAGCATAGTATATCAAGGTCATCTTAATTTTACCATTGACATAGCAGCCATCCAAAGTGTTCAGTAAGTTTTCAGTATTGCCAAATTTAGTTATCATCATACTTCTAACTTTGAGGAGTTGCTTCCACATCCAAGAGTCACTGTCCCTGTGTTGAACTTGCCATATATTTGAGTGTTGTAGATAGTGACCATGTATCCATTTGATCCATAGAAAGTCCTTCTTCTGATGGATCACCCAAAGGAGTTTTACAGCTGCTGCATTATTCCATGTCTTGGCCGAAAAGAGACCTAAGCCTCATTGCTTCCTCCTCAAACAAACTGTATGCCAGGAGATCAAATGGATTTTTTGACCCCAAAGGAACGAAGAGCAAAGCCTATCAATTTTTTCAAGAACTTTAATCGGTAATATGTAACTACTAACCCAAAAGGTTTGAATCCCAAGTATAACAGATTTGATAAGTTGGAATCTCCCCGCATAAGATAATTTCCTATTTTGTTGCCAGCTATGGAATTGATCAGCAATTTTGCTGATAAGAGAAGAGCATTCAAGATGAGATAGCTTCTTTGTCGTTAATGGCAGACCCAAATATTTCATTGGCAAAGTCTCATCCATAAAGCCCAGAAATGTGCAAATCTGAGTTCTCAAGTTATCATCAACTACTCCATTCATATAGATTGAGCATTTCCAAGCTTAGCTTCCAAGCCCGATACCTGACAAAACTCTTGCAAGCATGCATGTAATCTTGTGATAGAGCTTAAATCAGCTTTTCCAAACTGACAAAACTCTTGCAAGCATGCATGTAATCTTGTGATAGAGCTTAAATCAGCTTTTCCAAACAATAATAAATCATCAGCAAAAATCATATGCATGTAATCTTGTGATAGAGCTTAAATCAGCTTTTCCAAACAATAATAAATCATCAGCAAAAATCATGTTCGTTATCTTCAGTCTAGAACACTTAGGATGGAACTTAAACATTCTGTCATCTTTAAGTGAATATAGCCTCATTGACAAGTATTCCATGTCTAATACAAATAGATAGGGAGATAGCAGGTCTCCCTGCCTCAATTCCCTTGCTCTATGGAAGTAACCATGTAAAACACCATTTAGAGATAAAAAAAATTAGGAGTGGTGATACACTCCCAAATCCAGCCAATCATAATTTTAGAGAATCCCATACCCACTAGCATAGATTTGATGAAGTCCTAATTTATTGTATCAAAAGCCTTTCTAAGATCCACATTTATGATAGCTCTAGGTGAATTGTATTTCCTTCCATAGTGCTTGATTAGTTCATGAGCTAGAAGAAAATTGCTTGAGATAAGTCTCCCATTGACAAAAGCACTTTGAGTATCATTTATCAAAAAACCCATAATTTTTTGTATCCTGCTTGCAATGACCTTGGTTATAATTTTGTAAATCACATTGCAACATTCTATAGGTCTGACGTCTGAAGCTGAAGTTGGACTGAGGATTTTTGGCACCAAAGTTATAGAAGTTGCATTCAAGACACCTAGGAGTTTACCTGAGGTAAAGAACTCCTCAACAGCCATATACAAGTCTTCTTTGATGATACTCCATGCAGACTTGAAAAAAGAAGCACTAAATCCATCCGGACCTGGAGCTTTTCCAATAGGCATTATAAATAATGCTTGTCTAATCTCCTCCCTAGTAACATGTTTAATTACCCAACTCACAGCGATGAATGGAAGAGAGAATTGGCCCTTGTAAGATAACCTCTAGATCAGGTGTTGTTGTAGTACCTGTAGATCCAAGCAGATTTTTATAGTATTCAACAAACTCGGAGATGATTCCTTGTTGGTTTGTGATTCTGGTACCATTTTTAGAATGAATAGACATCACTCTATTATGGTGTCTCTTATTTTTCATGATAGAATGGAAGGATTGAGTGCTTTGTCCCCTTGCAATCCCCAGCTGATATTGGCTTTTTGTCTGTAAAAGGAGTTTTCACAATCTAGTAATTTTGTGTACTTTTTGATGCTTTCTTTTTCCTTAGAAATCAGTTCTGGATTTAACAAGTCAGAACTAAGCTGAGATTGCACTTCATACAACTCAAATTTAGCTCTAGAAACTTGCTCACTAATGTTCATGAAGTGCCTCTTGTTCAGATCTTTAAGTACATGTTTAAGATTTTTAAGCTTGGAGCGTAGCCTGTACATGTTATAACCCTGAACTTGTTGATCCCACACCGAGCTAACTACTGATAGGAAATCTGGGTGTTTGGCCCACATAGCAAAAAACTTAAATGGCCTCTTGCCTTCAATTTTTCATCACCAATTGTTAGTAGACCTGAAGAGTGATCAGAGCAAAGGGGCATCAAGTATTCTGTCTGACTTGATGTATACTGGAAAATCCAATCTTCATTAACTAGCATTCTGTCCAATCTTCTTCATATTCTTGTGTGTGCATCCTGCTTGTTACTCCATGTGAAAAAGCATCTTGTAGATTTGATATGCTTCGGTTGGCTTGAAACTATGAAATTCTAAAAATCCTCAACCTCTGCATTTGATACTTGAGCACCTCCTACTTTCTCCTCACCATTAAGAATGTCATTGAAGTCTCCTCCTACTAGCCAGGGACCTGACACATTCCTTTTAAAAGCTAATAAGTCCTGCCAAAGAGCTCTCCTCCCCTCCATTTGATTAAGGGGTTAATTTTTCTCTTATTCATCAGTTATATGTCTATTATACAACAACTATATGATTTAGAAAAGTGATACCTCAGATGTGACTGTGTGAAGAGCAAGAATCATTCCAGTGCCACCTAATTAACAAGCACTGCAAAGTATATTATAATAGTTAACTAAGAGAAAGTAATCAAGAAGACATGTTGCATGCCTCTTGTAGAACTACAATATATAGGAGGGCCCCCAAAAGCTTAACAAATTCTATTCTTTGTCTAAATTAGTAATAAACAAGATGTTGATCACCGCAACCGCATACGCATGACATTGATCAAACTTTTGCTTTAAGTACAGGCTTACATGTAACACAAGTTAAACAAATTATTACAAGAGGACTTGCATACACAATCTAAATACATGCTTATGTAACACAAGTTAGTAACCATGCAAGAGCAAACTATATGTGCAAGCAAATGCATGCATTCACTTTGCGAACCAAACCTAACTAAATGACATAACTAAAGAAAAGAAAAAAAGAACAAATTGAATCAAGATTATAACCACAACAGTGAAGCATATATATATAGAGGTTACATGTGCTTGATAGATAAAGAAACCTACTTTGCCTTTATATAATATGTACTATAAGCTGAGAACAACCATATGTTGAGCAAAGTCTTACTAATGAGCAACGCAAATCTATCTCCTTATATCATACTTGGTATGACCTAATTAAGAGTGTTACAAGGACATGTTCTTTTCTTGTCACCATTTTTATTTGTGAATAATGGCTAAAAGTAAGATAGAGTGGGTAACCGACAAAATCATCACCATATTAACCGTCCTTGTACAGTAATTAATAATGTTAAGTACGTACTGCGCAAAGTATATATAAAATTTGCATTCAGTGAGAAGAACCACATTAGCTTGAGACCAAGTTGCATTTATTTTATTCTTAATTAGAGTCGTGACATGAAGTTCCGAAAGTTTTGACAACGGAAGAGTTGGATATAGGAGTCCGAAGAGCCAAAAGAGAGGGAAGAGGGCACATTAGAGAAATAACGGTTACAGCAAAAAAAACATTAGATGCATGGGTACGTAGTTAAGTTTAGGGTATAAATTCACAGTCGCCCTTGAAATTTTTGAGGTGTTTTGCACAAAATTCTCCTGAACTTTATAAATAAATATCAACGAATCGACCCTAAGTGTCAATACTACTCTTTTCTGCCATAATCTACCCCTGTTGTTGTAAAGTCAAGTTAAAATGAAAGTGTTCCGAAAGGAACTAAAGGAAAAGTAAATAACTTAAACTACTGCTATCCAATAGGGAATGGTCTTCTATGAGCCTGATTGATTGAGAAAATAGCATAGAAAGCAGTAAATTGCAATAAAAATAAATTACATTAAAGTAAAGAAATTAACTTATGAACTATCTATGAATCTGAATTACATCTTAAGCAGCAAAATCCCAAGAAACTAAATAGCAACTGAAAGTAAAGACAACAATCTAGTGAATAAACCTAAAATTATGCACTAAATTATTTTAGGAATAGGTCTATTCTATGTATTAAATAAAGTTTTAAATTGCTTAGTCAAAGTCTAGCACCTATATAAAGGGTTAGCTAATGTTTGTAAAATCAAGCAAGTAAAAGTAAAATAAAAAGCTCAAAGCAAAGACATATAAGTAGAGCCTTGCATATATATATATTTGCTTCCTCAAAAGTTATAAAAGTCCACTAGACCTCCACTAAAATAAAGAGTTCTATATTTGATTAGAGCTCACAAATTGGTATCAGAGCTAGACAATCCTTCTATCGATGGCCTCGAACAACATGTTTCAACGTAAAATCTCAAAGTTGAGTGGAGACAACTTTAACAACTGGTGTATACAAATGTGAGCGCTACTTGCTTCTATGGAACGTGGGAGCTAGTACAAGATGGCTATAAGAAGCCAGAGTCACTAGAAGAAGAGGCAATTATGATGCATCCAAAGTTTGATTGTGTAGTTCCCGTCAAGTCTATGAGAAACACATGCATCAAAGATCATCTTTGGCAATAATAGACCAAGCACTAGAGTCAAGATAGGTTCTTGGTAGCAAAAGAGATGCTTGTGGAAATATAGCTCCACAACATCGTGGTCGTGGTAGAGGATGACGCCGAGGTCAAGGAGGTAGGAGAGCACCGATATGATCAAGGAAGGACTAATAGTGGGAATCGTGGTAGAGGAGTTACTGTTTGTGTCAGAAATCATTTTCATTGCGGAATCCATTACAATGAGTGGCTAAGAAGTTTGGTCGACATCAACTTAAGTTGATAGGAGTCTTACTCTCCCTCTCTCTCTCTCTCTCTCTCTATATATATATATATATA
>NC_033802.1:65644069-65678616 GCF_001876935.1 Asparagus officinalis
GGGGTTGATTTAGCGGATTTCAGGATAAGCGAAAGAACTCGCGTGTTAAATTCGGAGAATGAACCGTTAATCGAACGTTGGCTTTAATAAGGAAATCAAATTCCAATTTTCAAAAGGTTGTTTCTAGGTCTTTCCTTCCAAAGGACGATAATTTTTATCCGGGCTCCACCAGTCCGTACACTTCGGAGATGAAACCCAAAAAAGTTAGGCCTGATAATTTTTCCGAGGGACGCTCTGAGAATTTTTTAAATATTTCTGATAAAACAACCTCGCAAACTTTAGCCAGGGACTTCTCCGAACAGGGGTTGCTTTTTATTGGAATAAAAAGCTGGCTTTCGAGCCATGAAATATTGACCAGCTGATGAGTTACCCGGATGAGTAGATGTGCCCTGCAAACACCGGCCGTGGTATTGAAACAAATTTTTTTTCCAATTTCATTCGGACCGCGGATAGAAAAGCGCATAATTTTATTTAAGGAATTGGACATGCGCTTCCAAAGTTGGGAAGGAAAAGACGAACGTTGTTTAACTACTTAGGCCATTTGTAATCCTCGGGGAATTCGGCTTGGGTTCCTTTTAGAGTCCCCGACAGGAAGGGGACGGGCTCTTTTTTAAATCTTCCACGTCAGAGGTCTCAATTTCTAGGATTTTAAACCAGGGGACCTTAAAGAGTCTCTGGAAGGGTTCAGTGATGGAGTTTTGATGTTTTTTGGTGTTACTTGAAAACCACTGGATACATTCAAAGGCGAAGTGAAGATTTGTATTTTTCTCGCACCTCCGCCGATGACGAAGTTAGTGGTTGAAGAAAAGTTCAGGGGCTCTTATGAGTAGGCATTACTTTGCAAATAAGAAAAAACAGTAGTCATAAGAAGTTAACTTCAAGGAATTAAAACAAGTTTAAAAACCTGGGCGGTTCGGTCTTTGAACCGCAGGACGGGTTCAACGCTGCATCCCGGAAATTCCTAAACGGGCAAGGTGGGCGGGGGACCCCTGCGTTCGGCTGTGTCCAGAACGGGGGGCGGGGGTTCACCTTGGATACCATTCGGGAACACAAGACGGATGGGAGGCCTAAGCGCATTACGTTTTATTGGGAAATACGGGCATCGATCAAGGGGGTGAAAATGGGATTCTGTCAATCGATCCAGGAGTCAGATATTTACAATTTGGTTGAATGAATAGCGGACGGAAAGGCGTGAGAGAGAAAAACTTGGATTATCCCCGGCGGAGGCTCTAAAGGCCGGAAGGAAGCACCTTTGAGCTTCGGCGATCTTCGATGTTGCCGAACCTTTCTTCAGGGCATGGGGCAAAACGTGGCATGAAAGGCGGGAAGGACAAACGGTGAATATTCAGACGATTTTTCTCGTTGGAAGGCGCTGGGGAGGGATGGAAACACGGAGTTTCTGTTAAGAAACTGAGTAAAAAAGGGAAGAAAAAGTGATTGAACTTGTTTGCTCGTGGGCAGGCTAGCTTTAAACAGTTGTAGCTGTCAAATACGAAGCGAAAGATTTTTGGGGAAAATCTCCCACCTGAAAGTGCGCGATTATCCGTTTTCAAAAAGAAAACGAGGGGCTTCAGTTTTTTATCCAGAACGGCACCTAATTCCAAACGGGGCGAGGGAAATGCAGGGATATTAGGGGGGGTCTGCAATTCATGCACATATATAAAAAAACCATTCAAAGGGGTTATATCATTTTAATGGCGCTTGTGATTCAAAAGAGGGGAGATAAAAACGGAATTCCTTGTGGGAAGGCCGGTCTCCGACTACAGCTGAGAGGTTTTACATCTTTTTTGCAGGCTTGTGGGATTCTTCTTTTTGTTTGAACATTTTTTTTTTAAGGTCCAGGGGGAATGTTCTAGTTCTTGAAGGTAAAGCCCTAGTTTCATTCTGGGAGTCGAAGAGTCACAACGGAAGGGTGCTCCAACATCAAGCCTGTTGTGGTGAATAGCTTTTGATTTACAAAGTTTTTGGGATTAAAAGTGTCCGAAAATTTCGTTCCCAGTACACCGCCGGAAAACTTTGAAAACTTTGGGAGGGGGGGTTTTGTAGGGCTGTCTAAAAATCCCACAACGGTAAGTATTCCATCGAAACCCCCATTGATGATGGGAATATTACAATCTATGACGGGACTTCAAGGGGAAGTTGACCAAATTCGGAGATTTACCCACCATGTCAAAGGGTTAAAAAGGCAAAGATTTCAAAACGACAAGTCTTTGGGGCAGAATACATCTTGACGAAAAAGCGGGAATTAAACAAACGTTGAGATCTTTTCAAACCAGGAGTAACAGTCCTGTCCCGCGTAACTATCAAATCAAAACATTACACCGATTCAAATCAAACCTTAGCCGGGGCTTCAAACAGATATAAACACCGAATGCAACGTTCTTATGTGACGGATGGATGATCTGGATGGCTGCGGGGACCAAAACAATGGACAATTATAGTTGCAAGAACCATTAGATAGATGCAGGAGTGTATGATATTGCGGACCACAAACTCAGTGGGATGGATCATGGGACTTGAAGTTCCGTAGAGCGTATTAGGGCCCTCAATTGTAACAAAATGGGCCCGATAGGGACCTTCTTGACATTGGCATTGGTTTATCATATATAATACAGAGGAAAGAAACGCAGGCTCATCGCATGGCAAGCACAGGGGACAAAAACGTATTCGCTTTTGCCAGTACGCTTGAAACGGAAACTTAAATAGGGGCTCTGGGTAGAAGCTCCAGATCAGAGGCTGAAAGCAAGCCCAAGATCAGCAGTTGAAACCCCCGCTTCATCGATGCAGGAACGCAACTTCAAACTGGGGATTTTCGGGCGCAGGGCTCTATACTTGCTGCCAACGGGCACCTTAAGAAACATCGAGAAGACGGACGGCACTCAATTATCGCATGCAGAACGCACTCCTCCAGGATTGCTGGTTACAAAAAAAAACAGGCTCTATGCCAGGGGGGGACGCACATTAAAGTTTCTGGCTGTTCAAAAAAAATGAATTCAATGAATTCAAAAAAAAAACGGCTCTTCACACATCTGAGGAAGTGGTTTACTGGGTTGGTTATTAAAATTAATTGGGAGGCAACTAACCTGGTTTTAGTGATCGGATTTATGGGGGGCAGTTTCCCACCGAAGTTTCTCCTAAAACACAATTGGCAAAACAACTTCGTAAACGAGAGAAGGAAGAGATCTTCTGGAGAGGGGAATCGGATTTGACTAATCTAGATGTTTAAGAGGGTGAGATTTCCTTTTCATTAATCGGGAGGAGGGATCTTCGACAAATATCATCCAGAACAGAAAAAGGGGGATTTGCGACTCCGCTACCAAAGTCATGGTGAATCAACGAAACGGAGTATCTTCAAACCATCGATATTGGTTAGTTACGAATTATTTCGGTTCAAGCATCTATCACTTAGAGTTTTGATTACTTCGTTCTGAATCACAAAACGACAAAGAGTTATCACCGGGCCAAGCAGCTGTAGTGAAAGTATAGATATTCGGGACGGTCAACGAGGAAGCAAACTCGACGCGAACATTCGAAGGAGCATCTCATCCATACCGTGAAGAACCAGAATTAAACAAAGGGGAGCAACAGATCATTCTTTTCTCTTTTGATACTAGGATCCAAATTTAATCGAGAGTTGATGAGAAAAACTTGTAAGTCATTCTTTTTCTAAGCAGTGTAGAGAGAACTAGGAAAAATCGAACGCAATTCTTCCTTATATTCTTTTTATGTTCAAAATCCCACAAACAGTTCCCCAAGTGCTAAATCGCAACACATTCTTGTCAGCGTTACAATTACCATCTGACAAACCCACTATCACATTCCTCGTCCAATAGGGATGATAAGTCCCAAAGTTGCTCCAATCGAACACATTCTATGTCACGTTAACAATACACTCTGACAAAACCCATTATCACATCTCGTCAATAGGATGACTAAGTCCACACAAGTTGCTCCATGCAATTCTTGTCACGTTAAACACTACCCTCTGACAGAACCAATTATCAATCTGTAATGGATGATAAGTCCAAAGTTGCTCCCAACTCGCAACACAAATCGGTATCAGTAACAACTACACTCTGACAAATCAACTTATCGATTCATCAATAGAGCGATAATCCTAAATTTGCGAGTAATTCTTCTTGTCACGTTTTAATATCACTTATCGACTCTTTCACAATGGAGCGGTAGGTCCCAACGTCAAGTTAACACATCACGCTCTGGACGACCAAATCAACTTATCGATTCTTCAAATAGGCGATAGGTTCCATAAATACTGTTAGGTTAAATAACCCTTCTAACAGTCACACTAATGAACTTGTACCATCCTTTTTTCAACAAGATAGCAAGTTTTTATTATAAAATCCCCAGTGGATTAAGATTTTCTGGAATTATCCTTAGTGATATATAAGAATTTTTTGATTATCACCTTTAGGTGAGAAATTCATGCCAATCTAATATATACCTTGGCATTCCAACTTTCTTTCGGTGTTTCAAGCCACACAGGAAGAAACGACACCTAAACAATCCCAATGCTTTCACGTCATGGGGACTTACTCGATCCCTAATTAGGATAATCTACGCACTAACACGCGTTGGGTTAATCTTTCGCTGTGAAAAAGAAACAGGATTCATGCCTAGGTGGGAATTTATCTCGATCCCTAATTTGAGATAAGTCTGCATCTAACACATGCTGCCGGGTAGCCTATTCCTGTAATAATAGCAAAGCCTACGTATTCAATATCGTAGTAGGTCGTTATTAATAACGCCAAAATCCATGCTTTACACGCATGGGGAAGTTTATCCTGAATCCTAAGTAAGGATAAGTCAATATCTAACACACGTTGCCGGTTAGTCTTTTACCGTGAAAAGGACATCAAAATCCATGCCTCACACGCATGGGGGACTTTATCTCGATCCCTAATTAGAGATAAGCCTACGCCTAATACGCGTTGCCGGTTAGTCTTTTCCCGTGAAAATGACAAAGTCTATGTATTCAAAATCATAGCATCAAGACTAAGAGGATTCATTCTCTTAGCACAACGTTACATGTGGAACGGACTTAGATAATTCACATGCTAGCCCGACTCAAACGGTAGTCGGTAAAGGCTTATCAAATCCGTTGATGGCTGAGGGTTTGCCAAAAATCCTACGCACGTTTGCAGGCCCATCAGCTTAATAGATGTGAGTCGAAACTTAAAACAGATGCGCCAAAGAGAAGTCTCAAAGACTTAGTCAAAAATGCACGGAAGCCACTCCCAAGTCTTAAATCAAAACGTTGAGGTCAGACCCGCGATGCAAAAACCGAACGCCGAGGTCACACCCGCATTCCAAATTCAACATGCAAGGGTGAAATCCGCATCTCAAGTTCAAAATGCAGGGTCCACCCCCACATTCCAGAAGCAGGATTATGGCGCATACCTTCACACAGGTCCTGCATGAAAAATCCCTTCAACCAAGCTGCCTTCGAAGCGAGTGCAGAGAACAACTCCTTTGTGACAAGGAATCAACAGCTCTAAGATCAGAGTTGAGATCCAAAGTATTCCGAAAATTCGTCCCAGTCAACCGCGAACTTTCGAAAACTTTGGAGGGGGTTCTGTCACGCCCCGCTTCCCAAAATACCAGGGAATCGGAACGTGAACAAGCCCGCGACGTATTAGATCGAGAAGAAATATACGCTATTATTTTTTTTCTTTTTCTTTTCTTCTCAATCCAATACGCTAAGCGTCTGGAAATAAATACAAAACGAAGTCACAGGTCCTCGATCACAATCAGCAAGAATATAATGAACAAACTCAGAATAAATAATACATATCACAATGGGATATCATCCAAGACATAAAAATACGGGTCAAACATGCCCTTATACAAATCTGTATCATCCAAGACATAAAAATACGGGTCAAACATGCCCTTATACAAATCTGAACAAGAGAATACTGGAGAGATACAAAATACATCGTTCAAGCAGGAAAAGGGAAGAACTACAAAAGTAACTGGAACCGTCCATGTAATAAATGAAAAGAATAGTCTTCGACTCCTTCTTCTGCTCCGTCTACAAGACACTCCTGCTGAGAATCCTCTAGCTCCTGATGAACCTGTTCTTCTCCTAAGTCTGACGTACACCAGAGAAAACAGGTGTACGTCAGGTGCATGGCGCACGGCAAGACCCCACAAAAGAAAAGGACGAGCGAAAACCCAAGCGGAAAAAACGATACGATAACCGAAATGACAAAAAAACACGCAACTGGTAATCCAACAAAATCAACATGCAATTCACTACCAAAACATGATAATCATAAGAATCCGTAAATCAATCGGATAACGAAATCATGCAGCTAGCGATCAGAATAATCATCCAAGTCACAAGATCATACAATAGATGGAATTAATACTTAAAAATCTACAACTCGAGACGTAGTACGTCAAGCGAAATAATCCAAACAAGGAAACTCTCATGTATATACCATATGTCTCAAATTATAGATAATTAAATATTAACCCCGATCTATGTATGAAAATAACACCATTGGCCTACATCTCACAAGAAGTCATACTTAGCCAAGAATCGAGGTCATGTAACTAACCATCCTATCTTAACTCACTGGTCCACATCTCACACAGAGTCAACGTTCATATTACCAGATAACTGACTGTTCACAAATCCTCTACGCGTATCCAATACCGCTACACGAATCGGTCAGAGGACTACACGCAATCCGATTTCGGCCTGGTCCGAACTCAAGCAGAACTCGGGTGACTACACAAATTCACTGACTAAAGTGACTACACGAATTCACTTTAGCCCAACAAACCAACCCCAGTGACTACACGAATTCACTGGCGCGAGCCTGGAAGATACATCAACAGCCTTATCCGATCACATAAACATGGACTTCCCCATCCCAACTCTCTTGTATTTTCTAAGTCAAACATAATCCACATTGAAACTCGGGTTCACCACCTAAACTCAGTCAACACACCCACACATGTCACTAGGTCTGTTCATGACGCACGAGGCCACTAAGTCATGAACTACTAAGGGTTCTCGACACAACATGGACAATCAATGTAACTAATCATGTACAATAATATCATATCATATCAGATAATCAAGATTAAGAATTTGAATCATAAAATTGTTCTAAAATAATCTTCTGAAATAAGAATTATTTACTTCAAAATAATTCTTTTTTTTAATAAATTCTTTTCTCATTATAATAATTCTAAAAGTAATCTTTTAAATAATAAAAATTCATAAATTCAAAAACAAGATAAATTCTCATTAATTCGAAATATTCTATTTTCCTAAATAGTTTCTTTTTAAAAATATTTATCATTCTAAAATAATTTCTTCCACAAGATAATTTCTAAAAATTATTATTATTATTCTAAAATGATTCTTTTTCCGAAATAATTTCTTTTAAATTATTATAATTTTCCTAAAATGATTTTGTTCTCAAATAAATTCGTTTTAATTAACATAATTACCCAAAAATGATTCTGCTGCCTAAATAAATTCTTTTAATCTATTATAATTATTCTAAAAATACTATTTATCATTAATTACAATTTATTTAATATTATTCATCAAATCCACATAGATAATTAGATCATAAATAATCATAAATAGATAATTCCCAATATCATTCAACAAGTCTACGCAGATAATCATTAACAGATCTAAAATTGTTGATAATTCATATTAAATAGAAAAATATAGATCTGAGCAAGTGGGGTCTTGCCTCGGGGTTTCATTGGGATGTCTCGGCTCCGACGGGCTCGCTGACGGCTAGAATGTGGCGGTTCTACGGCTGGATATGCGTTGGCATTTCGTCGAACACGTGGTGTGCGATGGAGGCGTTGGTTGACGGCGAGCTCGGGAGGCAACCGATCTGGTGGATCTGCTGGACAACGATCGAGGGGGTCAGCGGAGAGAGGTGGCGGGCGCGACTGAGGTGGGGAGCTGGCGATGCTCGGGGCGTGCGGGCGGAGCAGCGGGTCGGCGAGGTGGAGTGGAGGCGGTGGGGAACTGAGCGGTTGAGGGGGAGGAGGCTCAGGGGGTCGACGGGGGTGCAGGCGGCGGGGAGAACGGCGTCGGGCTGAGGCGTGGGCGGCTGGAGTGAAGGCTCCGGCGAGGAGCGGTGGATGAAGTCGAAGTTGGACAGCGGAGGTAAGGGAGGGGCTGACGTCGGAGATGGAGGTGGAGCGGGGTCGGGTCGCGGCCTGGTCGGGCGGCGTGGGCAGAGGTGGTGGAGATGGGTTTCTTGGTTTTGAAAAGAGGAGAGAGAGAGAGGGTACGGTGAGAGAGATGGAGAGAAAAGAGGATGAGCTGGAGAGTTAAAAAGAGGGATTTTTTTAATGAGATAAAAAGAGAGAGAGAGAGAGAGTGATGGTGATGGTGATTGAGTGTGAGTGAGAGAAAAAGATAGATTGAGAGAGATTGGAGAGAGAGTAAAAACGACGGAAGAATTTAATAAGGGAGAGAGTGCGGGATAGGGTGGTTGGGAGGACGTGGGTTGAAAGCTGGGGGAAAACACGAGGCGGAGGGGTCTGCGTGAATTGGGGAGAGGTATACAGAGTGAACACCGGTGAGAGGAAAAACACAGGGAAAACTATCCCTTTAAAAATAATAATTAAAATACAAGAAAATTTATTCAAAAAAATATTGAAAATTTATGGTCAAAATAATAATAACAATAACAATAATGAATAATTAAAAATTAATTTAAAAAGGTTTACAAAAATAATTAAATTTATAATTAGCAGAACCATTAAAATAATATAATACCGTATTTTTAAATCGTAGAAAATTCTACAGAAATTAGGAAAAATACAAATACTCTTTTAGAAAAATAATATTTAATATTAAATACCAGAAAAATTATTTAAACCAGTATTAAAAATTTACGGTCATTACAGGTTCTGTAGGCTGTCTAAAAATCATAATAGATAGTTGATCCCCCATCAAACACCGATGATGGAAGTTACAATCTGACGACTTCCAGAAGGCTACAATTTGAGGACTTTCACGTAGAAGGTTACAATCTGACGACCTTCACAACAACTAATGAAAGCCCCCAATTCAACAGCCTTCACAATCAACATTGGGAGTTACAATCTGACGACTCTCATATTTTCAAAGAGCCAAGACGAAGATTACAAGGTGACGATCTTTGCAAAGCTCTAGCAAAAGAGACTACAAATTGACGGTCTCTTCATATTAGAATACAGATATCTCTCAAACCGTAAGGAATTTGGCAAAACGGAGGAAGCGAACCGAAGCCTTCGACTTGGTTCGGATGGCCCCGTCTCGTCGAGATAGCCGATTTTCATATATAATTCGTCCAATTCCGACTTACGGTTTGAAAGTTATGACATGTTCTTCGTAGCAAGCTATGTTCTGAAGTCCGTCTGCAAGACTGGACTTCGTCAGAACATTGGACTTAGCTTGAAGCTCACCAAGCTTGTCTGAGGCTCACCTCTATGTTCTAGAGTCAAAACACATAGCTCATGCCCGCGTTCCAGATGTTTGCGTTAAAAGTTGACTTTGTCATGGAATTCATTATATATTCGGTCGATTACAATCCAACTGTGCGTTTTCAGCCTAAAACAGGCTCAACTCTGTGTTTTCAGCCTAAAACGCAGAGTTCATCTCTAAAACAGCACGACCTGTGCGTTTTCAGCCTGAAACAGGCTCAACTCTGCGTTTTCAGCCTAAAACGCAGAGTTCATCTCTAAAACAGCACGACCTGTGCGTTTTCAGCCTTCAAACAGGCCCAACTCTGCGTTTTCAGCCTAAAACGCAGAGTTCATCTCTAAAACAGCACGACCTGTGCGTTTTCAGCCTTCAAACAGGCCCAACTGTGCGTTTTCAGGTCTAACTCTGCGTTTCAGGTCCAGAAACGCACAGTTCGGGCCCAGAACGCTGTTTTCAGCGTTTTGACTTGTTCAAGCACGATTTGAACGGTTCCAGAACCGTTTTCTCCCCAAGATTTTAGGGGATCACTACCCTATCATGGAGAGATTTATGGGGGGCAGTTACACCCCATTAAACCCTCATTAAGGAGAGATTTAAGGGGGCGGTTACACCCCTAAATCCCCTATAAATAGGGGGAAACGGCCTTGGCTTATTAACCGACTTTCGGTTAAATCAACTCTTCCATAGAGTTTCAAACTCGTTCAGAGTTATCAACTCATTCAGAGTTATCAACTCGATCAGAGTTCAAAACTTGCTCTGCAAGTTCTTCTAAAACTCACTCTGAGTTATTATCTCGTTAAGAGTTATTTTTAAGACTTGCCACGCAAGTTCTCCACAGCGTCAAATCGTGAGGAGAAGACCACGTTCTAGTGAATCAAGACGTTCGGATCGTCAACGAGAAGCAAACTCGACGCGAGCATTCGAGGGAGGCATCTCATCGCCACCGTGAAGAACCCAGTTTTAAACAAAGGGGAGAATCAAATTCATTCTCCTCTCTTTTGTAATCGGAATCCAAATTGTAATCGATTTTGAGAGGAATACAAGTCAATTTTTCTTTCATTGTCTTTTTACTGCAAATTTCCAACAAACAACAACGTTTAGATCGTTAGTTTTCCGGTGACTCGAAAGATGAAGGAGAAGAGAATGATACAATTCTGGATTCCTATTCTCTTGATTTCTTCCATCTTTTCAAATGTTTCTTGTTCTAATTTCTTGTTTTGATTCTCCTCTTTGTTTTCTTTTTAATTGTCTTCTCTTTTCTCTCTTTCTTCCCTCTTGTTTTAGCCTTTTTATTTCCGTGACAACTCTCTGCTCAAAACACACACCACTCTCATTCTTTGTTCCTACACATTTCAAGAACCCACTTGGATTGGTCTTTTTAATACTTTCTTTCCCTGTGGATCGATATCTTAAATATTATAACTTGATTGTTGCATAATTGTAACTTAACATATTTTTATCCGCATCAAATTGTACTCATGAAATGCACTTATTCCTAATTTACACTCAAAAAATAATATTGCGCGTCGGCGGAAGCATGCGTACAAACCAAAATGAGTTGTCGAGCAATGAGAGGAGAACAACCAACGAGTGTAATTCACCAAAGAATGACACAAAATCAACACACAAACACAGAGATTTACGTGGTTCGGTAATTTGCCTACGTACACGGGGAGAGGATGGGGAGATTTCACTATATGGAGGAGAAAATAATGGGTTACAATCACTCAAACTATCACAAAATAACCCTAACCAAAAGAACTCACTCCCTAATAATAATCTCCCTCTCAAAGTACTCAAAACAACCTCTTTTTCTCTCTACAAATCTCTTCTAAAACGTTCTATATATATAGAAAGCCCTAAAACCAAAACAGACTAGGAATCCAATAATTCTAAAACTAAAACTAAAACAGACTAGGAATCCCAATAATTTTAAAACCAAAACCAAAACATACTAGGAATCCTGTTTGATCCAATAACCTGCTATCCAACAATTCTCCACCTCGGTGAAGTGTTCCCAAAACTGAGCCGAAACTAACAAGAGCACCAATGTATCGTCTCTCTAAATCCGGCTGCACCAATGTGGTTGCCTACGTACCCCCTCTCCCGTGGGATCAAGCCGTCCGTAGTTCATCCAAATGGCCTTGAAAGGCCTCAACAAGTACAAATCCGTAATAAGTTTCTGTAATGATCGAACTTGTTGCTCGGGACCACCTTTGTGAGCATATCTACTGGATTGTCTCTTGTGTGGACCTTCACGAGCTCCATATCCCCATTTTAAGAACATCCCGGACGAAGTGATAAAGAACATCAATGTGCTTCGTTCGCGCATAGAAAACCTGATTCTTCACCAAATAGATAGTACCCATGCTATCTCAATGAATAGTAACGGATCGCTGCGAAACACCAAGATCCTCAAAAAGTCTTCAAAGCAAAATCGTCTCCTTAACAACCTCTGTAATCATCATATACTCTGTCTCCGTCGTCGACAAAACCACTGTAGATTGCAAGGTGCATCTCCAACACACCGGCACACGAGTCAAAGTAAGCACATATCCCGTCGTTGACTGGCACTTATCCAAATCTCCAGCAAAGTTTGAATCTACGTATCCAATACATAACTGTCCACCACAAATGTCCCGCTCAAACACCAAACCAACATTGAGAGTACCTCAAATGCACCTCAAAATCGACCTCACGACATCTCAATGACTCGGACTAGGGTCGTGCATGTAACTGCCTGTGACAAATCCGGCCTCATACAAACCATAGCGTACATTAAGCTTCCCACTGTGCTTATATATGGAGTCTTCGACATCAACTCTCTATCTCAACTGGCTTCGGTGAAAGGTCAGCTGAAAGCTTCAAATGGGCTCCCAAAGGTACACTGAATGTCTTCGTCTCCATGCTCACATTAAATCGCTGTAAAACATTCTTTAAATAAGCCACCTCTGTCAAACTAATTCTGCCCTTATTTCCATCTCTGCCGATCTCCATCCCCAAAATATGCTTCGCTTCACCCAAATCATTCATCTCAAACTGGCTCGAAAGCTGAATCTTTAATCTATTTATGGCTGATCTGGAAATAGAAGCAACCAATATGTCATCGATATAAAGCAATAAGTAAATGTACGCACCTCTATGCAACTTGTGATAGTACACGCAAGGATCAAACTGGCTCCTAATGTACGAATGGCCAATCATGAACCCATCAAATCGCCTATACCACTGTCTCAGAGATTGCTTCAGCGTATAGCGATTTCTTCAACCTACACACCAATTTCTCCTTTTCGACAGCTCGAAACCCCAATGACTGAGTCATATAAATTTCTTCATGAAGATCACCATGAAGAAAACTGTTTTCATATCCAATTGATCCAATTCTAAATCATATTGTGCCATGTAGGCAATAAAAATTTCCTTTACACAAGAGAACTCAAATCTCGCCTGTTTGAGTTCGTCCGCATGCTCAAAGCAAGCAAAGATCGCCTATATTCAGAAGGCCAAGCAAAGCTCGCTTGTTTTTTTGACTTGCCAGCACAAGTCAAGTTCGCCTGCATTCAAGAAGCCAAGCAGAGCTCACTTGCAAGCTTGACTTGCCAACACGCTTTGCTCGCCTGCACGAGCCAAAGTTCGCCAACATGGCTTAACTCACCCGCACGAGTCAAGCTCGCCTGATTGCTTGACTCGCCCGCACGGGTCAAGCTCGCCCAAGCTCGCCTGATTTCTTGACTCACCCGCACGAGTCGAGCTCTCCTGAATGCTTCGCTCACCCGCAGGAATCAAGCTCGCCTACAGGAAATTTGCCCGCACAAACTAAAAGAATCCTAGAGGGGGGTGAATAGGATTATTTCTAATCTTATTAGATATTAATGACGATTAAAACTTTCTTGATTAATTAATTCTTGCATAGGATATATGAGTGAGTTATGATTAAGAATATAAATTACAAGCACAAAATAAATGTACACAAAGCAAACTCAAACACAAGATATGTTCACGGAGTTCGGTCCCCACGATCTACGTCTCCACTCCTCACCTCGAGGAGTTCTCCACTATCTTGACACACCCGGTTTAGAAGCCAGAACTTCTCTACACACTCGGTTTTCTAGCTCACCGAAAATTCTACAAGTCTCTCATAATGTACATACACAAACTATAACCTCAAGTGTTGGTCCTCACGTATCGCCTCTCTCAAGTGCTCGGCTTTACTACCTCTCTCTAGGCTTTACTACTGACATCACTGTTGTGCGCAGCGAAAATTTCGGCAGCACCTCCGGTACGCAAGGTGCATAACAAGAGATTAGATCACAACGGAAATCCTGTTTCACAAAGGAAACAAGAACCGAAAGTAAAATATCTTAACAAAGTGAGATATGAGCTCTTCCTCTCATCAGTTCTAGGACTGACCTATCGAGGGAACCTACAAGCTATTACAAATCATGGCAAGAACACAAATTTTACGTGGTTCGGCAAATTTCCTACGTCCACGGGGCAAGGAGGGGGGAGATCTACTATTAGAGAGGAGAGAATACAACTAGGGTTTACAATCACTTAATCTAAACCCTCACACAATCTCTCAAACCTCACACAAATATCTCTCAAGGGGGTGCACAAACCCTCAAAAGGATAGCCGTCACCTCTGTAGTTTTCTTCCTTTGAAAACACCAAAGTTGGGTCCTCTGCAAAACTGCACGTCGCCAACAAGAAATTTTCTTCCCTGCTCCTTTTTTTTTCTTTTGCTGCGTTTTCTCCAAAAAACCAAGCCTCAGCTCTGCCAAAAACAACACAGCCGAAAAAAAAGAAACTCTCCTTCGCACAACCAAAAAACCTAGGAGATCATGTTGATATTTATAGGAAAATATCGGGTGGGCCTTTTTCACACACCTGCGAACGAACAAACAAAATTGTTGCTTCACTTGGGTTGCTTCACGTGGGTAGTAGGTCCCACCTCATTCACAATTCTCCACCTTGGCGAAGTTTCTACTAAAACTGAGCCGACACCAAATCATCCAAAATTCCCACTTGTTGCATCCAGTACGTCGTGGAAACACCTCACGACAACGAACTCAATCCACAACAAGTCCGGGATCCAAATGGGAGTGCGAACACTCTCCCAAACGTCGATGTCTACTCACCAAATCGGCTGCATCATAAATGACTGCCTACGTATCCTCTTGCCCAAGGAATCAAGCCTCACGTAGTTTATCCAAATGGCCTCCAAAGGCCTCAATCCACTAGAAGATTTCACAACCCTTCTCTAATATCATCAACTCTGTGGCTGATAGCACTTTCAATGGCCCCAAATTTAAACAATCCAAACACCTCCACCTGAGATAAACCCATGGCCATATCCAGACTACATCTATCAGCTGCACTCGAATCAATCAACCTATCATCTGCATCCAAAACAACATGATTCCCAATCTGTATCACATCAGCTGAAATCCCAAACGATGCAGTATGATCTGAAGTATGTGGAGTAATCTCCACCCAACATGGAGTAGCATCACTCTCCACCCGCTGTAATGTCCTAACGATCTGATCAATACTCCCCACCTGCCGAGAGTCCAAAGTGACGTACCTGCTCAGAACAGAATCAGAAGCTCCCAACTGATAGCCAAAAGAGCCTCTGAATTCCAAATACGCAATCAGATCAAATCTCACATCCTCGATGTGACCAAATGCTGGGTAGCCAAACATCCGACGCATCCTAAAATCTAAAGCATCTCCACTAGATCCCATATCTCTATATGTAACAGTCGGCAACCTATGCATAAGATGGCCCAAACATGTCGTAGCCCGTACACTAATGCCAATGCTCGACAACAAATGTCGATCCTCCTCTAGAAAGGAACAGCTCCCCAAATCTGCCATCTCATCACGTCGCCTCAAAGTTTCCACACCAATGAAGTGTCTCCTATTACCGTGAGCTCGGCACAAACGCAAGAAAGAACCCCTACCATAATCAGAACGTCGGGTTACCTTTCTATCAACACACTTCCTCCATCTGTTACGGGCTTCTAGGACTTCACACCAATGGGACTTGGTTGCAATCCACTAATACCTAGAATAATCCCCAATTGCAGAAACCACATACCTATTACCTCCCAATGATGCTCCCTTGGAAGGCCCCCGAATGCCCGAATGAACACCCCTCAGAAGACCCCTCGAATGATGGATAGAAGTACCAAACTCCACATCGGTCTTCTTGCTCATACCAATGGGTTCATAAGACTTCAAACTGCAGGTCAAAGCACTCCTCAACAACCTATGCACGACATTACCAATCAAATAACCCAGCATCAAACAACATCACAGTCTAGCCAAATCTGATGAAGTCGTCAGCTTCCTATCAATCGCCATGCTTCCGAGCAAATAATACAAATTTCTCCTTCTGACGCCCTTCATCACAATCATGGACCCTAATGTGACCTTCAAGCGTGCATCCACTAAGGTCACCCTATAGCCTAGCCTTTAAAGCTTCAAGTGAAATGATGTTCATCTTTAATTGTGGAATGAACCTTACATCATCCAACTCTCGCATCATCCCGCCACTCATCTTAATCCGAACAGTACCAATACCATCAATAGAGCATGCATATCCATTACCTATGAGCACGGCATCCTCTCTTTCCAACTTCTGAAAGCTGGAGAACCAATCCTTCCTAGGGTAAACGTGGTAAGAAGCACCCGAATCCAATATCCACTCTGTAGAGTTGGTAATATAAACTGACGGTAGTGCAGACAACGAATAGCCTAAAGAATCTGAATCCGAATTATTACCACTAGTCTTGACAACATTCACCTTCGAAGCTTGTACAACTTTCCCCTTATTCTTCTCAGCTCGATCTAACTTTAGGCATTTAGCTTTTCAATATCCATCCTCTTTACAAAAATCACACTGATTCCTATGAATCCCACGATGTGCACCTCTAGACTGTGACCTCCTGCTTCGGTTTGAACCACGGCCTTGAACTACTAATGCATCTCCCGATGCCTTCTTGGAGGACTCATCAATACTCTTCCTCAACTCATAATTCACCAACGCTGAGGTCACCTCCTTATAGCTAACAGTAGTTCTTCCATTAATCATAGTTAGGACAAAAGTACCATAATCATCCTCGGGCAACGAACACAAAAGTAGCATCGCCTTATCTTCATCCTCAACCATGATATTCACATTGGCCATGTCTGAAAGTAGCTTCGTGAAGTTGTTAACATGCTCCCTGATGGAAACTCCTCTCTTCATCTTGAACTGGTAAAACCACTTCTTCAAGTAAAGACGATTCTCAATGTTCTTAGTAAGATACTTTTCATTGAGTGTTTCCCACATCTTCTTCGTCGACGTCTCGTTCATCACATCATAAATAAGCGTCGGCGTCAAACATGACCTAATTACTCCACAAGCCCTACTATTCATCTTTTTCCAAATATTTTCTTCCATATCAGCAGGTTTCTCTTACAACTCAAGAGTCTCTTCTAAGTTTTGAGCGTCCAACGCATCCATCACATGGCACCTCCACAAACCGAAATTAATCTTACCGTGGAACTTCGAAACATCAATCTTCATGTTATTGATGCTCAAACTATATATCGTCTTCGTAAGAGACGAACTTGATGTGCTTGATTCTCCCATATTGTCGATCTAACTCTTCAAATAAGAATCCAACAGCGAATCCTTCGAACAAGCTCCCAAGTCCAACCCGGAGCTCTGATACCACTTGTTGTGCGCAGCGAAAATTTCGGCAGCACCTCCGGTACGCAAGGTGCATAACAAGAGATTAGATCACAACGGAAATCCTGTTTCACAAAGGAAACAAGAACCGAAAGTAAAATATCTTAACAAAGTGAGATATGAGCTCTTCCTCTTATTAGTTCTAGGACTGACCTGTCGAGAGAACCTACAAGCTATTACAAATCACGGTAAGAACACAAATTTTACGTAATTCGGCAAATTGTCTATGTCCACGGGGCAAGGAGGGGGAACATCTACTATTAGAGAGGAGAGAATACAACTAGGATTTACAATCACTTAATCTAAACCCTTACACAATCTCTCAAACCTCACACAAATATCTCTCAAGGGGGTGCACAAACCCTCAAAAGGACAGCTGTCACCTCTGTAGTTTTCTTCCTCTGAAAACACCAAAGTTGGGTCCTCTGCAAAACTGCACGCCGCCAAAAAGAAATTTTCTTCCCTGCTCCTTTTTTTTCTTTTGCTGTGTTTTCTCCAAAAAACCAAGCCTCAGCTCTGCCGAAAACAACACAGCAGAAAAAAAAGAAACTCTCCTTCGCACAACCAAAAAACCTAGGAGATCACGTTGATATTCATAGGAAAATATCAGGTGGGCCTTTTTCACGCACCTGCGAACGAACAAAAAAAATTGTTGCTTCACATAGGTTGCTTCACGTAGGTAGTAGGTCCCACCTCATTCACAGCCACTCCTCTTGGTATCGACTACGTCCTCACCACACACTCCTCTTGGTGTAAATGTCTTTTATAAGGTGAGCTCTCACAACAAGGCTCAAATACAAGATTTTATTCTCTACAATAGGTGAGAACATAATTTAAGCTCACTCTCAAGGTTACACTCATCACAACCCCAAATTATACAATATGTGAAAATAGTTAAGCTCAAAGATTGTGTGTGCAAGCAATGAGAAAATAAAATCAAACTCAATTAAAGTCTAGCAAATATAAATATGACAATGTAAATGTAAATAAGCTAGATAAATAAGTTGAGAAAACTTCTCTAGAACAAGAGAGGTGGAGATGTAAAATGGAAAACTCAAACCAAATATGATCTCCTCTTCTTGTGAAACAATCTTCACAAAACCAATTTTGTAAATACTTAAACAAACTTAAACCACTCTTAAAACTTATTTTTAAACTACCTTTTTCTTAGTTCAGAAGTGAAATAGAATGAGGTATATATAGGATGAAGAATCAAAGCTCAAAACCCAAGTGAAATCCAGCAAAATGACAAAAAAAATAAAAATTAGAAATATAGCCGTTATAGGTCATCGGTCGACTGATGGGTTTCATCAGTCGACTGATGAGCTGATCGTTGCAGGCAATCGGCAGCTTATCAGTCGACTGATGACATTTATCAGTCGACTGATAGGTCATCAGTCGACTGGTTAGTCGATCAAAATAGAACATAAACTTTTGAAGATTACAGACACATTCTTCAGTCGACTTATCAGTCGACTAATGTCATCAGTCGACTGATCAGTCGACTGATAACAGGTTATCAGCCTGAATTGGATAGTAAAAACGAAATTCAAACCTCTTTTAAAAATATCAAATAAATTCAGAAAAATATAAAACTTTGGAAAATAATTATAAACATGATAATGAACATGTTACAAAAAGAATTTTTTAATTTATATTTCCCATTTATAAAATCTCATCATTTTGCAAAATCACATAAGTATGAACATGTTGAAAACTTGATTTTTCCAAAATGACTTAAATAAAACTTTGAAACACTTTAGAATGGATTTATAGACTTATACAAGATATGAAAATAGTGTAAGTAAGTCTTTAATCCATAAACATAATATTTTGCAAATTCAATATAGTATGAAGTACATACACGTGAATATATATTGCTTCATATCTATATAGCTAAACCAAAACAACTTATCCACATAGAAGACAAATAAGTATTATATATTTATTTGTTTGCAAAAAATTTTATGGATAAAACACATAAACCATTAAATTGTGTGTATAATATTGAGCTTAAGATATTAACACACAAAGTATAAACCCTAAACTAATTTGCCCAAGCTTGATAGATCTTCAATATGCTTGACTTGGTTACAGATGAAGCTTGATCTTGAATATAACTTGATGTGCAATGGCTTCATTCCATTATACCGCCAATCCTCCATTTGATGTGGTCGTGAAGTCTCAATCCATCCAACATCCAACTTATTGTTTGTCTAGAATACCTAATAAGAAAACATAAACACTAGACAAACAATATTAGAAATTGTTTGTAATCATCAAAACAAGATTAGAAGATGTAGGCTCATAACATGAGACCTAACACAAACCAAGCTCGTCTACAGACTCAAGCTCGCCTAATGCTTGAGGGGTCCGCCAGCAAATCCAGCCTGTTTGCTAAGATAATACGTAAAAATCTAAAAATATATTTTCTCTCTCCTCTCTCTTCACTTTTCATCCATTTTCTCTAATTTTTGAAGAAAGTGAAATGGGTTAAAATGCTGATGTGCCAGTACTCTTTACTTTTCAATCACTTTACTTTCACTTGTCAAATGTCAAGCGGGATAAAAATAGAAAGTAAAGTCACTTCTCAATTTTCGGTATGCTTTTAATTTATTTTATGATTGCCAAACACACCCTAAAAAAGATTTAGAGGCTAAATCACTCAAAAATGGGTGTAGGATCAGTCCTAGCCCCATTTTGACAAAAAACTGTGTACGGGGGAAATTTGTCAGTTTTCCAAAGGCCAAAACAGATATTAAACTAGTTCCATGATAAAGCATCACCTTGGTTTAATCTTAGTGTAGTTTAGAATAGAACATGATCATAATAGTCATTGACCAAGTTTTGTAAGGGTTGACAAAACCCGTTCTTGCTTGGTGCTGATGTAAAATAAATAAAATTCAGCGCATATGTATATAGTCATCCAGATCCAAGGTCAGACCGTTCTAAGATTAAACCGGTATTCAAAGAGAAGAGGCATGAGATTCGATATAGCCAGGTGCAATATATACCTTGCCTCTTCCCTAAAAGATGCTTACTCTTAAAAAAAAAAAAAAAAGATGCTTACCTTCCCGTTTTGCTAAAGCATGTCATTCTCTTATGTACAGAATATGAACAACCCTTCATTGAAGCATACACCACTATAAAAGAAGGAAAGAAGAAAGAGATGAAGAGAATGATAATTATGGCATAGAATTATGCATTGGTCATCATGGCCAACATGGACCACAGCTGGGTGGTGGACGTCAAAAGCGAGCTCAACGATGTGGACGCCTCATCGGAGCTCGACGATATTTGGACGAAACACTCCATCTATATGGTTCCCGCCCTCATAAAAGACCTCAACCCCAAGGCCTACAAGCCTCAGATCATCTCCTTTGGCCCCTACCATTATGGCGACGAGAAGCTGCGGCCGATGGAGATCCACAAGCGCCGAGCCCTCATTCACTTCCTCAAGAGAGCTCAAAAGCCCTTGCAAGACTTCATGAGCGCGCTCGAGGAGGTCGCGGGTGTGCTTATGGATTCTTATGAGAGTCTCGATGGGAGGTGGAGGGGAGAGAGGGGGGAGTTCTTGAGGCTTATGCTTTTCGATGGGTGTTTTATGTGAGTTTGTTAATCAGTCCGGATTGGTAGTTTGCATCCTAGTTAGTAGATAGAATTCTAGTTAGAATAGAATACTAGTTAGTAGAGAGTTTTCTAGTTATTGGATAAAGATTAGAGTTGTAATCTTATCCCTAAGTGTGTATATATATGTAAACAGGTCTTTGTATTTAGTAGAACGAAAATAAGAAAAAGAAAACTCCTCCACCGAATCCCTCTCTCTCCTTCTCTCTGTTTTCTTCCTACAGGCTCTGTTCTGTTTATAAACTTCCTGCAGGTTCTGTTTTTTTCCTGCAGCAACAATTTCTTCAAGAATTCGGCCACATCAGGAAGTTGATTAGTTTATTTCTTTTCTCCTACTATATTCTTTGCTGGGATATTGGTTCTCAGTCATAATTCGAAACTTAGGCCGATCCTATTCAAAGCCAACAAGTGGTATCAGAGCGGTGTATGCCTAAGTACCAACCAAGATCTGAAGAGATGACGAGTTCGGAGAAGATGACGACCAAGGTGGGTTCGCTCACTCTTCAATACCCGACGCTATCGAGGGATAACTATGCTTCGTGGGCAATCAAGATGAAAGTCTACATGAAGGCTCAAGACGTGTGGGATGCCATTGAGCCCGCGGCAGGCGCGTCCGTGGAACACAGGAAGGATCAGATGGCGTTGGCGGCCATCTACCAGGGGATTCCTGAAGAGACTTTGATGGTGATTGCAGAGAAGCAAACGGCAAAGGAGGCATGGGAGACGTTGAAAACAATGCATCTAGGAGCGGATCGTGTGAGGAACGCGAAGGTGCAGACCTTGAAGTCCGAGTTCGAACTTCTCCGGATGAAGGAGAATGACAACGTCGACGATTTTTCGACGAAGTTGACAGGAGTCGTCAACAAGATCCGGGCTTTAGGCGGCGAGATGGAGGAGAACTACGTCGTCAGAAAGCTACTTCGGGCGGTACCGGAGAGATTCCTTACTATCGTCTCCACGATTGAACAGTTCGGGGACATCGACGACATGACACTCGAGGAGGCGATCGGGCGTCTCAAAGCCCACGAGGAGAGGGCACGTGTTTTTCGAAACAACGTCGACGATCACCTATTGTTGACACATGCGGAGTGGCAAGCAAGGAGCAAGAAGAACGGCGGAGGCTTCCTCTCAACACCTACAACCAATGATGGCAGCGGTCGAGGACGAGGTCGCGGGGCCGGTCGTGGGCGTGGCCGTGGCCAAAGAGGCCGAGGCGGACAGCAGTACCACGGCAGCGGACAGCAGCACCACGGCAGCGGACAGCAGTACCACGGAGGCCGCGGAGGGGAGCACGGCGGCCAGGCAGGCCGAGGCGGCTTCGGCGGCAGAGGAGGACGTCCAGGAGGTGGTTTCGGCCATGGAGGTGCAGCTCGCCAGGAGGGGGAGAGTAGCACAAGCGGTGGTCGAGACAAATCCAACATCAAATGCTTCAATTGCGGAGTATACGGGCACTTTCAGTCGGAGTGTCACAAGCAACGCCACAACCATGAACAGGAGGCTCATCTCACCCGTGCATATGACGAGGAGCCAACCTTGATGATGACTATGTTAGAGGAATCGTCAAGTGTCATTTTGCTTAATGAGGAGAAGGTGATGCCGGATTTACTTACAGCGGGGGAGGCACATGTTGACAACAACACTTGGTATCTTGACAACGGAGCTAGCAATCACATGACCGGCCACCGAGACAAGTTCAAGGAGCTCGACGAGAACATCAAGGGAACCGTCAAGTTTGGTGATGGATCCGCGGTAGAGATCAAGGGGAAAGGCTCTATCCTCTTTCAGTGCAACAACGGCGATCAAAGGCTACTACCTGAGGTATATTATATTCCAAGTTTGAAATCTAACATTATTAGCCTTGGTCAGATGACTGAAGATGGGAGTAAGGTTGTTATTGCTGACGAGTTCCTGAGGGTGTTTGATAGGAACGGTGCTCTCTTGATGAGGGTGACACGTTCAACTAACCGATTGTACAGGATAGAGTTAAAGACTTGCAAGCCGGCGTGCTTGATGGCTAACATTAACGATCCAGCTTGGTTGTGGCACGCTCGCCTTGGGCATGTCAATTTCTACGCCCTCAAGATGATGACTGAAAAGAGGACGGCTTCCGGGTTGCCGAAGATCTTGCACCCGAACCAACTATGCGAAGGATGCCTCGTCGCCAAGCAAGCAAGACTGCCGTTCCCTTCGCAAGCAAATTTCAGAGCTCAGAGGCCGCTGGAGTTACTACATGCTGATCTATGTGGTCCTATCACCCCATCCACACTTGCGGGTAACAGCTACTTCCTTCTTATTGTTGATGATTTCAGCCGATGGATGTGGGTATACATGTTGAAGGCCAAGAGTCAAGCTTGTGAAACCTTCAAGAAGTTCAAAACAGAGGTTGAGAATGCATGTGACCACAAGGTGAAGACATTGAGGACGGATCGTGGTGGCGAATTCTTGTCAAAGGAGTTCACAAAGTTGTGTGAAGACTACGGCATCAAACGTCATCTCACTGCACCGTACACCCCGCAGCAAAACGGTGTAGTGGAGAGGCGTAATCGCACGGTGATGGACATGGCGAGGAGCCTACTTAAGAGCATGCATATGCCTGGAACTATGTGGGGCGAAGCGGTTAGGCACGCGGTGTACATCCTCAACCGACTACCAACCAAGGCGTTGCACGACCACACACCCTACGAAGCTTGGTTTGGTAAGAAACCCCACCTAGAACACTTGAGAGTTTTCGGATGTGTGGCGCATGTGAAAATTATCTCACTGCACCGTACACCCCGCAGCAAAACGGTGTAGTGGAGAGGCGTAACCGCACGGTGATGGACATGGCGAGAAGCCTACTTAAGAGCATGCATATGCCTGGAACCATGTGGGGCGAAGCGGTTAGGCACGCGGTGTACATCCTCAACCGACTACCAACCAAGGCGTTGCACGACCACACACCCTACGAAGCTTGGTTTGGTAAGAAACCCCACCTAGAACACTTGAGAGTTTTCGGATGTGTGGCGCATGTGAAAATTGCAGGACCTTTACATAAGAAACTCGACGATCGGAGCACGCCAATGGTGTATATTGGGGTAGAAGAAGGAAGCAAAGCGCATCGCCTCTACGACCCTCAACACGGCAGAATTCATGTCAGCAGAGACGTCGTGTTCGAGGAAGGAAAAGAGTGGGAATGGAGCGCCGATGGAGTCGAAAGATCACCTAACTGGACGGCGTTCACAGCGGAAGCTGAGACCACAACAACTGGAGGAATTTCAGCTGTTCAAACTGGACAGATTGCTGCCCGAAGAGGGGAAAATCCTGCTGGCCGAACAGCCCCTGCAGGAACACTTGCTGGCCGAACCAACACACTGCAGCTGGGCCTGGACAACCTGCTGGCCGAACAGCCCCTGCAGGAACTCGTATCGCAGCGGCGCTGACCGGAGACGACCCTGGACAGCCGGCACACCGAACAGCTCCTGCAGGAGCTGCTGCTGCTGCTGGCATTGCTGCTGGCCGAACCAGTTTGCAGCAGAGCGCTGCTGCTGACCGAGGATCCTCGCAGGGCACTGCTGCTGCTCCGAGTCCAGGAACTGCTGCAGTGATGACTCCAGTACGCTATCGATCTCTTGCGGACATCTATGCGGAGACGGAGGTGATTGATCTCCCGGCAGAGGAGTTGTTTCTCATCAATGAAGAACCAGCGAACTATCTTGAGGCCGCAATAGATCAAGAATGGCGGACTGCCATGGAGAAGGAAATGGAGGCCATCGAGAAGAACAAGACTTGGAAACTCACGGAGTTACCGCGGGGTTCCAAACCCATTGGTCTCAAATGGGTATACAAACTGAAGAAAGACAATGAAGGCAACATTCTCAAGCACAAAGCAAGACTTGTAGCAAAAGGGTACGTCCAGCAGCAAGGCGTGGACTTCGATGAGGTGTTTGCACCTGTGGCGAGGCTTGATACCATCAGAATAATCCTCGCCATATCAGCACAGAATGGGTGGGAGGTGCACCATCTGGATGTGAAGTCTGCATTCCTAAATGGTGATCTCCAGGAAGAAGTTTATGTGGTTCAACCTGAAGGGTTCGTTGTGAAGAATCAGGAGCACAAGGTCTACAAGCTTTCAAAGGCACTCTACGGTCTACGCCAAGCACCTCGGGCATGGAACACGCGCCTCGACAAGTGCATGAAGGGCATCGGATTTGCAAGATGCACTCAGGAGCAGGCGGTATACACAAGGAGTAACAGAGGGGATACACTCATTGTTGGCGTGTACGTAGATGACTTGATCGTTACGGGCTCGAGGGCGGATGAGATAAAGTTTTTTAAGCAACAAATGATGAAGGAGTTCGAGATGAGTGACCTTGGTTTACTTTCTTATTATCTTGGCATCGAGGTGGATCAGCGAGATGATTGTATTGCACTAAGGCAGGCGGCCTATGCGAAGAAGGTTTTGGGTCAGTTTGGCATGATGGATTGCAACCCGACGCAATATCCTATGGAAACAAAGCTAAAGCTTGGAAAGGATTCTGAAGGAACACCGGTGGACGTGACGGAGTATAGACGCATTATCGGATCTTTGAGGTATCTAACTCACACCCGACCCGATATCACATATGCCGTGGGGATTGTGAGTAGGTACATGGAGCACCCTACAGTTTTGCATCGACAGGTTGTCAAGCATATTTTGAGGTACGTGAAGGGTACTATGTCCTACGGATTGGTGTACAAACGAGGTCGAGGCAATGAAGAGTTGGTGGGATTCACTGACAGTGACCTTGCGGGAGATGTTGATGATAGGCGCAGCACAGGCGGCATGGCATTTTATCTAGGTGACAGTTTGGTCACTTGGACATCACAGAAGCAGAAGACGGTGGCATTATCATCCTGCGAGGCAGAATTTATGGCGGCAACTGCAGCAGCATGCCAAGGCTTGTGGTTGAGGAGTTTAATCAGCGAGGTGATTGGGAATGAGCCCAAGCCGGTCACACTCTTCGTCGACAACAAGTCAGCGATTGCCTTGATGAAGAATCCAGTTTTCCATGGAAGAAGCAAGCATATCGACACACGTTTTCACTTCATTCGTGAGTGTGTTGAGCGAGGACAGATTAAAGTGGAGTTCGTGAGCACGAGCGAGCAGCGAGCGGATATTCTCACGAAGGCACTAGCAAGGGTGAAGTTCATCGAGATGCGAGAACTGCTAGGAGTAAGGGACTTGGAATCTCGTCCAGATTAAGGGGGAGAATGTGAGTTGTTAATCAGTCCGGATTGGTAGTTTGAATCCTAGTTAGTAGATAGAATTCTAGTTAGAATAGAATACTAGTTAGTAGAGAGTTTTCTAGTTATTGGATAAAGATTAGAGTTGTAATCTTATCCCTAAGTGTGTATATATATGTAAACAGGTCTTTGTATTTAGGAAAAAAAAAATAAGAAAAAGAAAACTCCTCCACCGAATCCCTCTCTCTCCTTCTCTCTGTTTTCTTCCTACAGGCTCTGTTCTGTTTATAAACTTCCTGCAGGTTCTGTTTTTTTTCCTGCAGCAACAATTTCTTCAAGAATTCGGCCACATCAGGAAGTTGATTAGTTTATTTCTTTTCTCCTACTATATTCTTTGCTGGGATATTGGTTCTCAGTCATAATTCGAAACTTAGGCCGATCCTATTCAAAGCCAACATTTTATGCTTGAAGTTTTGAGGTTTTCGAATGGTTATCTGAGAGGTTATACGTGTGATTATGCGTTGAATGATCCCATATTTAGTCGTCATGGGATGTCGAATGTCATGCTGCATATAAAGATGGATATGCTGAGGATTGAGAATCAATTGCCGTTGCTTGTGCTGAAGAAGTTGGCTGCTGCGGAGACCGGCGCTGCTCCGGTAAGAAGTTATCCCTAGTCGATTCGAAAGCAGTCCTTCTATGGGTTAACCCGTCTAAATTGGTAACTCAGGTTGAGTTAGGTTTTAAATTTCAAAAAAGTTTAAAGAAAGAACAAGATTAAATGGGTCTAATTAAGAAGTCACATTTTAAAAATTAACATGATTTCGAGATAGGTACGGCGTGGGACTAACATCGAGAAATTCCAAGTTTTTATTTTGTGGTCAAAAAAAGAGTGAACAGTTACGAGCTCCAATATCTAGTAGCTTTAAATTTTGAATTAAAAGTGGATCCCTCTACGTTTTAAGACCCATTATACTAACTAAAATTAAGGCTGAGATTATTAAAAAAATATATATATATATAAAAAGAGGCTGAGACCACTTTTGTCCATGTGTACTTTTTAGGATGATGATGATGAGATCAACCAGCTAGTCCTCGATTTCATGGGTTCACGACCCGTACCCTACTAGCTGAGTTGGCCAGGCCTCCACAACCCTGCGACCTGTTTCGCAAAAGGCTGTCTCAATTCGCCAGCTGGGCTGACCCGTCCTGCGCAAGCACGACTCCCGCCCAAAGCTTCTCCAACGCACAGCCAGGCAGCCCCTGCGGCAAGCCTTCCTCCGGAGCTGTCCACGTGGCACAGCGACACGAGGCCAGCGAAGGCGCATGGTAGAACCCAGAAACAGATGAACGACCACCTTGCAACACGTAAGCGACTCGTTCGACGCTGGGGTGGCCGCGGCCGCCATATATCACGTCAGAGACCGGGCTTACCCACACTCCCCGAGCCGCTCATACATCACGCTCAGAGACCGGGCTTACCCCAGCCGTAAGCCCCTGGGCACTCCGAAACGCATCTGTACTCCCCTAGCAGAGAACCGTCTTGCGTACCCCCCCCGAGCCCTGGTCACTTATATTGTTTCGCCACGAAACATCCTGTATCCGCGTCTAAAGCCAACGAAAACGACCAAGGTACCATCCCCCAAGACCCGCTGAGCGCTACTCCGAAAACATCTGTATCCCCTACAACGAAAACGACCGGGTTAGCCTTCCCAAGCCCCTGAGCGCCCGAAACATCTGTAAAATCACCCTAGCCAGACGAAAAACGACCGGCGTACCCCCACAGCCCTGAGCGCTCCGAAACAATCTGTATGCCCCTAGCACACGAAACGACCGGGTACCCCCAAGCCCCTGAGCCGCTCCGAAATCATCTGTATCCCCTTAGCATAGAGATGGGCTGTCCCCGTCTGGCTCATGGCTCGACGAAGGCAGGCAACCGATTCACAGATGAAGTAGCGAGACCCGATACGCCTTCTCACGACATCTGTTTTTTGGCGGACGGGGTCCTGACCCTGCCTGTCATCATTGTCGACGATGCCACGGAATGCGAGTTCCTCAATCTCATGGCCTTCGAACGCCTCCACGTGGGCGCCGGGAACGAAATAACGTCCTACGTCTTCTTCATGGATGTCATGGTTGACTCCGCCAAGGACGTCGCAGTTCTGGCGTCCAAGGGGATTATATGTAAGGCCGTCGGGACCGACAAGGCGGTGGCGGAGCTGTTAAACAGCCTGGGCAGGTATGTGACGCTGGACTCCGGGAGCGGTCTTCGCGGCGTGCTTCGGAGTGTGAATGAGTACTACACGAGGGGTTGGAATATGTGGCGGGCCAAAATGATTCACTTTTATTTTAAAAGCCCGCTAGCTAACTCGGTGGCTGCTTATTCTTGCTTCTGCTGACCCTTCTGCAGACGGTGTACACGGTCTTGCAGTATCACACGCGCTCTTCTTGAAGGGGCCTCCTCTAGAGCTCGGGGGTTCTACTTATATATGTTTGTTCTCCTTATAATAATTATTTCGTTGAGAGTTGACTTCATTCTTGTGTTGTTCTGTAATTTGGGCCTTTGAGTGAATATGACATATGTCATATAAAAACCAATTGATGGTGATGCCAAGTTGGGTGAGTGTTCGACAAGCCTTCTTTTTCAATTGTAATTGAAAGGTTAAAAATGTAATTTTAATAAGGGGTTTTAATTTGTCTTTTAACTCAAAGTTTTACCTCAACTTATTTAAAAACCCACCAACTTTTATGAGCATTTATAAACCCAATATCAGGCCCAGCCCAAGAGGGGGGGGGTAGGGGGGGCGACCGCACAGGGCCCCATTTCAAAGGGGGCCCCAAATTTTTAAAAATGCCCATAGTATATTTCTTAATTCTTTCCAATAAGTCTTTTGTTTGTTTAAAAAATGGCCTAATAATCTAATACTAGCCCACTAAATTAAATAATAATTTATGTCCATTGCCTAAGCCTAACTGCCTAACACCCATGACCCATCTGATTTACATTTTACCGAAAATATACACCAATTAGTACTACAATTATGATTAGTTGCTCATTTGTCTCCTAAAGTTTAGGAAATTCAATTTGAACTCATTAATTCCCAATTAACTATTCCCTATTAACTAGGAAACACACCAATAAATATAATTCAATAAATTTATAGTTCAACATTTATATAGAAGAGGGCCCCATTTTATCATTTCGCACAGGGCCTCAAAAAAGCTTGGGCCGGCCCTGCCCAATATACCCCAAACCACTTATTTTTAAACCCAATCTGTACAATACCCTCAATCCTTGTACTATATCTCCCTGATAAATACAAAATTTCAAAATTAACCTTCTTCGCCAAATAAACCTATCACTCTCCTTTTTTTCCTTTATTCGTTTCACAAAGTCAAAATCTAGGAGCGACCAACATGAATTCTTTCAAACTCTCATCTCCCCCACTCCTTAAGACTCTCTCTCGACGCAAAATACCCTTCGACTTTATCATGCGTCAAGGCGGAGCTGCGGCAGTGGCGGCGGAAGCGGGGGTACATGGGAATGGGCCAGTCTCTAACATGCGCTCGGTCAAGTGACGAGCATGAATTCTTCAGAGCTGTTCATGAAGCTGAAGGCTTGGAGACAGTGACGTCTTTCCTCTCCAGAGAGAACCAAATGCTCCGGCGAACCACTGTCTTCGACCGCCTCTTCGCCTAATCAAATCAGATTTTCTGAGAAATGTAAACGTGTGAGGATGTATACAAATATGTTGTTTGATCAATTATTCATGTCGACAAGGGGCCCACTCTTAACTTTTTAGTTTTTTAAAAAGTATAGCTCTTTATACTAAAGTGTAGCATCTTGTTATGAAAGTATGGCTCTTTATGCCAAAGTATAGCTCTTTATGACCGTAGTATAGCTCTTTACTGATAAAGTATAGTTTTTTATGGCCTTTTGAAGATTCTGAAACTTACCAGAATAAATCAAATCAGTTTTTTCTGAGCAATGTAAATGTGTGATGATGTATACAATGTGTTGTTTGATCAATTATTCATGTCGACGAGGGGTCCACTCTCAATTTTTCAGTTTTTAAAAAAGTATAGCTCTTTATACTAAAGTGTAGCACATTATCATGAAAGTACAGCTCTTTATGCTAAATTATAGCTCTTTATGACCGTAGAATAGCTCTTTATTGATAAAGAGTAGCTCTTTATGACCTCTGAAGATTCTAAAACTTAGCAGAATAAATCAAATTAGTTGTTTTGTGAGCAATGTAAACATGTGACACATGATGTATGCAATGTGTTGTTTGATCAATTATTCATGTTGAGGAGTGGTCCACTCTTAATTTTTTAATTTTTGAAAAAGTATAGCTCTAGCTTTATACTAAAGTGTAGTACCTTATCATAAAAGTATAGCTCTTTATGTAAAAGTATAGCTCTTTATGACCGCGGTATAGCTCTTTACTGATAAAGTGTATCTCTTTATGCCCTCTGAAAATTTTAAAACTTAGCAGAATAAATCAAATCAATTTTTGTGTGAGCAATGTAAATGTGTGATGTTGTATACAATGTGTTGTTTGATTAATTATTCATGTCGACGAGAGGTCCACCCTCATTTTTTCATTTTTTAGAAAGTATACCTCTTTATACTAAAGTGTAGCGCATTATCATAAAAGCATAGCTCTTTATGCAAAAGTATATATAGCTCTTTATGATCGTAATATAGCTCTTTACTGATAAAGTGTAGCTCTTTGTAATCTCTAGAAGTTCTGAAACTTAGCGGAATAAATCAAATTAAATTTTTGTGAGCAAGGTAAACGTGTGATGATGTATACAATGTGTTGTTTGATCAATTATTCATGTCGATGAGAGGTCCACTCTTAATTTTTTATTTTAAAAAAAATTATAGCTCTTTATATTAAAGTGTAGCACCTTATCATAAAAGTATGGCTCTTTATGCAAAAGTATAGCTCTTTATGATCTTAGTATAGCTCTTTACTGATAAAGTATAGCTCTTTATAGTCTTTGAAAATTCTAAAATTTAATGAAATAAATCAAATTAGTTTTTTTCATGAGCAATATAAACGTGTGGTGATGTGTACAATGTCTTGTTTGATCAATCATTCATGTCGACTAGAAGTTCTCTCAATTTTTCGATTTTTGAAAGTACAACTCTTTATTTTTCACATAAACAACTATACATTTCTCATAAAAAGCTAATATTTTGTCCATAAAGAGCTACGTTTTTCATTAAAGAGATATACTTCTTATACATGGAGCTACAATATATCATAAGAGCTATAATGTATCATAAAGGGTTATAGACCTTTCAAAACAACATATAACTCGTTATGAGTTCTATATCATTCATAAACTCCATTGGCAATTGACGACTTGCTCTATAATCTTTATAAATAATACAAATCGACCAAAAAACTTCTTAAAGCATTTAGTCAAACATGTAATATGCATCAAATAAATTCTATCATTTAGTCAAACATGTAATATGCATCAAATAAATTCTATTTAATACACATAATCCTTTTAAATATTACTATAAACTAAAAATCTTTTAGAAGCATTTTATCAAATACACAACATACAAAAAACGTTGTCTATACATTTTCGCATTCCAAGCCTTAAATTCAAAGTCTAATTCAATCCAACATAAAAGTAATATTGTGATTGTAGGCAAATATGGTAAAGCTGGTCTTTAACCGAGGACCTCGTTGAACGGTTAAAGTCAAGATAGAGGATGAGGAAGAGTTGGTCGGAGCAATTGACAGTCGAGGATGAGAATGTTTGAGCTTGTTGGCCAAAGAGTGGAGGGAAAGCTATTGGACTTGATGTCGCGTACAAGCTTCATGGTGACTTTTGTGGAGGAAGTAGAGTAGTGGTAGGTGGAAGAGCATAAAGCTCAATCAGGAGGAGGAAAGTGATTCAATGGGTAAGTTAGGGAGTAGAGGAGGAGATCGGTGATTAATGGAATGGTGAAAAGTTGTTTGGAAGGGAGCAGAGAGTTGAAGAGAGAATGAAGAAGAGGGTAATATAAGGTATTGAGTTTTTCATATGCATATAATGTATATTTATACGTATTATAAAGACTTTGGTTTAAAAATAAGTGATCTTTGTATTATTGGGTTTAAGAGGCATTTTATAAGTACATTGGTTTAAAAATAAGTTAGAGTAAAACTTTGAGGTAAAAGACAAAAACCCCAATTTTACCCCAATTTATTTATAAACCCACACACTTCCAAAATACCTCTTAAACCCAAATTTTTAAATTGAAATAGACTCTGTTGTAGCTCAGGGGGCAGTTTTTCTCTTTAAACCCAAATTTTGCCCCCCCATTTATTTGTAAATCCATGCACTTTCAGAATGCCTCTTAAAACCAAAAAATACAAAGATTACTTCTTTTTAAACCCTAAGCCTTTTAGAATACGTATATTTATAGATTATATACATATTAAAAACTCAAAATACCCATATTACCCTCTCCTTCATTATCTCTTCTACTCTCTACTCCCTACCAATCCGCTTTTCACCACACCGATTAATCACCCGTCTCCTCTTCTGCTCGCCAACTTACCCCTTGATTACCTTTCATCCTTCAAATTGAGCTCTTTGCTTTTCCTCTCTAGAAAAGACTCCACCATATATGAAGCACGTTCGCGACATCAAGTCCACCAACTCGCCCTCCAATCCTTGGCCAATAAGCTCAAGCGCTTCGAGCTTGTCCTCGACCGCCGACTACTCCAACCAACTCGCCGCCCATCCTCTTTGTTGACTTCAACTGCTCAACTTGGTCCTTGCCTAAGGATCAGCTATATATGCTGCTTTCACCTACAATTATAAGATAATTTTTATATTTGATTGAAGTAGACTTTGGATATAAGAAAATATATGAATAAAGTTTGATGTATATTGTATGTTTGATGAAATGCTCCGAAAAGATTTTCAGTTGATTTGTTATATTTAACAAGATTATGTGTATTAGATTGAATTTATTTGATGCATATTATATGTTTATTTAAATGCTTCAAAAAGATTTTTGGTTGACTTGTATTTTTTGACAGAATTACATAGTAAACCGTCAATACCTTGAGAGTTTGTGAATGACACAGAATTTACAAAGAGCCATAATTTTGTTTTGAAAGAGCTACAACTCTCTATGATATATTGTACCCTTGAATGAGAAGTATAGCACTTCAATAAACATTGTAGCTCATTATCAGCAAATTATATATAACTCTTTACGACTCCTATCGATCCAAGAATGAAACAAAAGTGTGAAATATGTGCAAGGAAATGTTTGAGTGCAATACGAAAATAGGTCATTTCTATAGCTATATAACTATGATAAAATCACAGAAGCTTAGTATGTCCTATTTTTTACTGATCAACTTCTAACTCTTTGTGGTATATGTAGTTCCCTGGATCATATGTATAGCACCTTAATGTAAAAGTGTAGTTCCATATGAGCAAAATATAGCTCTTTAATTATGTGCAAAATATAACTCTTTATGAGTTCTGTACGTCACTCTAAGAAAAGAATTGAAGTGTGAATATATGTGTGCAAAAATATATGGTACAATAAGCAAAAGGTCTTGCGTATGTATAGATGCAACCATAGTAAAATTTGGAAGCTTAATATGTCATATTGTGTACTTCTTTATACCAGAAATGGCTAGCTCTTTATGATGTATTGTACCTCTTTATACCAGAAATATCGCTCCTTAATGTAAAGTGTAGTTCCTTATAGATAAAGTATAACTTTTTATAGCCATAGAAGAGCACTTTACCACCTTCATGAAAAGTGTAGCTCCTTAAAAATCATCATAGTATAGCACTTAAAAATTGCAAATCTAGTGATCAACCATTGATGGTCGACCTTCACTATCGATGGCCAACTTGTCACCATTAATGGTTAAGTTATCACCATCAATGATTTGAATGTTTCTGTAAATTATAATCATCAATGTTCTCACCAATCACTGTTGATCAATCGATCAGATCAAGAGCATTCCGAAAAGCTATTATAATAGCGATTCCCATAATCAAATCAAAAGTTATCATGTAAGTTTCAGCCTAGGTGTATGTTTCCAACCTGCTGCTGATTGTTTTGATATTGTCTCGCTAAAACATTCGCATCTAGAGCTATACATCTCCAAATTGAGTTCTGTTTATTTCTTTGGATTCGTGACAAAGATATGGACACTCGTATATGCAAACATGATTTTCACTATTGATATTTTTCTAGAATTAGTTATGATTAATTTATTATCATGTTCTTTTCAATATCAAACGTGATTCTAACTTTTGTAATTAATATATATATATATATATATATTGGATTCGTGACAAAGATATGGACACTCGTATATGCAAACATGATTTTCACTATTGATATTTTTCTAGAATTAGTTATGATTAATTTATTATCATGTTCTTTTCAATATCAAACGTGATTCTAACTTTTGTAATTAATATATATATATATATATATATATATATATA
>NC_033802.1:65680409-65686285 GCF_001876935.1 Asparagus officinalis
AATATCACTTTTATATATATATATATATATATATATATATATATATATATATATCATCTCAAATATATATCAGACCATCTCAAATATGTATCAGACCAATATGAAAGTTTGTTATTCATCAAAATAAGTCGATTACACGGACATGGTCCTAACAAAGAACGATACAAGAGTGAAACATATATATATATATATATATATATCATCTCAAATATATATCAGACCATCTCAAATATGTATCAGACCAATATGAAAGTTTGTTATTCATCAAAATAAGTCGATTACACGGACATGGTCCTAACAAAGAACGATACAAGAGTGAAACATGATTGTTGAAATATAAAGATTTGGGCACACGCTTAAAAAAATGTTTCCATAAAGAAAATCAACACATGAACCACATTTATCTGAAGAACAATTTTAAAGAAAATCAACACATGAACCACATTTATCTGAAGAACAATTTGAGCGTAGTCTTGCTCTTCCCTAGATAGCACACAAATGCATCTCTATATATATTACACTTTTAAACGAACAAACTTAATTAATAGCCTTGTTTCATTCTTAACACGAATTGTCATCAATTTCGATGCTGATTAATTCTCGCAAAATGCCATCCAATATTCTAATCTCAGTACATTCATTTTCTACTGTTGAGTCTTTGCTACCAATATTTAGACCCAATAAGGTTTTTATTTTTATTTTTATTTCCCCTATTTCTTGATCTTTTTTTTTATCGCGTACGTGTTAGAAAATTTTTTAAAAGGAAAAAATTTCCCATTTTTCTCTCATTGAGGAATAAAACGAACCAATTACAAACATATAGTTAATCAAATGAAAGATAATACAATGAAAATAATAAAATGGAAGAACGTTCATCCAACTTTTTTCATGCAAATATTAAAAAAAATTGTAGTAATGGTACACACTAAAACAGCCAATCGAAAGTTCCAATGCACCATAAGCACAACACCACACCCAACAAAATAATTAAAGAGTGATGCTACAGGCACACCTCCGGCCACACCACCAGCCACACCCCCTCACCTGCTACAGTGCAGGGGGCCCTACTTGAAATTTTTTAAAAAAAATTCAAATGGGGCCCCCTGCACTGTAGCAGGTGAGGGGTGTGGCTGGTGGTGTGACCGGAGGTGTGTCTGTAGTATTTTTAATAATTAAAACGAAAGAAAAATGATACAGGCACACTCTCAGTCGCATCCTCAGTCACACTCCTTTTCTTGCTACAGTATATTGCCACATGAGAAAAAAATCTTCAAAGGCCCACCAAACCCAATTCTGCGACGCTGGTGAATGGTGAAGGAGCACGAGAGGAGCCGATAGGACCTTGGCACATAAGATGGCAACATCCTAGACATGACTTCCACGTACTTATGGTCCCACTAAATATTTCTGGTAAGAAAGTGGGTGATGAAATAGTCTGTCAACTTTTGAGAGAAAACGCTACATGTTTAGTTATTCTTTTGGAACATTTTAGTTAAATGGATACGATCCAAGAAGACAAGGCAAATTAGGAAGTTCTGCTCCGCTCTTTTGCCTGATCAAAGCTAGGAGCAAAAGATGGAGAAAGATATCATTTTGGAGATGAAGTATGATGGGAGGGAAGATCTCGTTTAGTTAAACTGTGCTCAGATTAAAATTAAGCTAGACTTTTATAAATATCAAATAAGGTCCGACGTCATCCATAAACTGAAGCTTTCTATTGTCACTAGATGGATGGATTGCTAGATGGATAGATAGACTGATAGAGATAGTTGAAGGTCAAACTCATTTTCTTTCTTTCAAAACTCAAGGATACCACATTCATTCCATCAATATTCAACTCTTTGACATACATTTCTTACCATGGTTCATTCTTCTTCTTTTTTTTATGACAAAGAAATTTGCAAAATAGACATATTTTGCTAAATATTTAGCAAAAAAGATCGTTTTGCTAAATATTTAGCAAAATAGACATCTTTTTGACCAGACCAAAAAGAGGTCGATTTTGCAAAACAGGCCATTCGAAACATACGGGACTTGCAGTCCCGTATGATTTAATCCCCTGATTTAATGGGGGATTAAATCATACATGACTACTAGTCCCGTATGTTTCGAATTGTCTGTTTAGCAAAATCGATCTCTTTTGGCCAACATGTCAAAAAGATGTCTATTTTGCTAAATTTTTAGCAAAACGGTCTGTTTTGCTAAATATTTATCAAAATAGGTCTATTTTGTAAAAAAATTCTTTTTATGACAGTGATGCATCCACAAATAAAAAATAGAACATGATCTCTGGAAGTTATCTTTGTAAATTAAATCTTTTCCTTTTTTGTTATATTGCACGAGTGGTCTTATTTTGTTATGACAAGAATATTACCTACTTAGCTAATATCTCACTAAAATCCCAATCTATCTAATCTGTTAAGGACTTTTGGTATTTACATTTACAATCCTTAACATGACAGATATTTTGAAAATTCTTCTAATAATTATGCAAACCTTAGAGCAAGTGCACCAAGCTCCCACCGCCGCTCTCAAGGCCTACGTGGCGGTGGGAGCTCTTAAACCCCCCCTCCAACAAACTCTCAGCAAGCTCCCAAGGGGCTCCCTGGGCTGATGTGGTCAATGGGGCCCACCGGAGCGCTTGGGAGCTCCCAAGCATTAAAAAAAATTTATAAACCCCCCCCCCCCCTAGTTTTAAACCCAAGCCTTAAAGAAATATTTTTTTTACGAAAAAAGTCTTTGGCCTTTGTATATTTGCAATAGAAGTGAGGTTTTTTTGATAGAAGAGGGGGTTTTTTGATATTGTTGGAGCTCCAACTAGGAGCTTGTTGGAGCTCCATAAAATAAGGAAGTGCTCCCAAGGCTTATTTTTATAGTTTTTTATTTTAAAATACTTGAGAGCTCTTGAGAGCTTGCTGACTAGGACTCCCAATTGGAAGCACTTGCTCTCATTGTTACTCTATGTAAATCATTAATGTTCTTTTCTGCATGACTTAAATAACACTAGGTAGTTTTGTCAATCACTATCTGATGTACGAAGTACTATAGATGATATAAAAGAAACTTTGTTAGTTAGCTTTCGTCGTCATATGTTTATTATTTTGTCCTGTGAATATCATTATTTCTTTACTTTTAACTTTTCCACATACATTATTTGAGTACTTTTCATCAAATTATTGATTGCTATATTTCCTTTGAAAAATTGCTTCAATGCTTCAAAATTCAAGTTTCAATGTGCCACAACCCTCCCAATTTCTCTCAATGTGCTGCAGCCCTTATAATTTGAAAATATTATGTCCAGACCCCTCTTCCCAAATTCCAATGCAACCTCCTCCAAAATCCCGATTTTACCCTCTCCCCTACACCTCCCTCCTCCTCCTCCGATCCCCCTCAGCCCCCTCCCCTATAGATAACATTTAACTATTACAGTTCACATATTGAGATTAAAATATATTATGAAATTATAATAGTTAACATGTTATCTATAACAGTTAACATGTTAACTATAATAGTTCCCCCCTCCCCCACTTCCCTCCCTCGTTCCGTCGTCAGCATCGTCCCGAGGAACTTCGCGTCTCATGTTAACTATTATAGTTAACATGTTAACTATTATAGTTAATATATTAACTATTACAGTTCACACATTGAGCTCAAAACATATTTATAAAATTATAATAGTTAACATGTTATCTATAACAGTTAACATGTTATCTATAATAGTTAACATGAGTTGGGATGAGCTGACATGAAAAAGAGAAAAGGTAAAATTTGGATTTTATGAGCTGACATGTCTAATTATGAGCTGACATGTCTAATCATGAGTTGGAATCATGATAGAGGGTGCTTGACACAGTTTTTTTAAAAAGGACTGCAACACATTAAAAAAAATGAAAGAACGAGACACGTTAAAACTTGAATTTTGGGACCTAGAACTAGAAGTAATTTTTTCATATTTCATTTCATAGTTGTTGACAGGTGAGACTGAGATCTGCTGCCGATTTCATCATTGCCATCTGTGGTCCATTCCGGTTACGTTCGCAATAATAAAAACGTGGAAATTTGTCTTTTTGACCGGATCTTTCATTGGGTGCCCGTTAGTGCCTGACAGCTGGCCCGTGTTAAACTCGGACTTATGGATTTGAAATTTAAATTAATAAAATAAAATATTAAACTAATTAATTTCGATTATTTGGTTCATATGTTGGGGAGAGGCGGATGCATTAAATTTGATTTTTAACTTGCTGACTGGGAGTCTGATTAATATTTAATTTGATTATATTGTGAAGAGGACCTACGTGAATTTCGCATGCTTCCGTGCCAAAGCTGTGCTGGTCTATAATTTGTTTTTTAATTAATTAATTAATCACCGTTTATCCATTACGTGCTTGGATTCAGATACTCCGTATATTGAAGTTTCCATTTCATGAATCATCTTTTTATTACTTAACGGACAATAATTAATTATTTATCTTGAATATAAATAATCAGCCAGTTCTGCATAGTTTTCTGGTACTTACTAGTACTAAAGCTAATGGCTTTACCACTGTTACCAAGCACAGTAACTGAATTTTAGCTATCAATTTGTGTTTTTTAATGGTATTTGGGCCCACTAAATTTGAGGGGTTAAAAAGTAAGTCACATGATATTTCAGTGAATTAAACGTTAGAGAGTTAGGTGGTTCCCTTATTATCCGACCGGAGGCGTCACGGGCATACCCTCGGGCACATCTCCGACCACACATTCCTTATGGGGTTCCACTTAAGATTTTTAACGGGGGGTCCCATTTGAAATTTTTTAAAAATCTCAAGTGGGACTTCCTGCATTGTAGCTAGAGAGAGGGTGTGACCAAAAAATCTTAAATGGGGCCTTCTGCACTGTAGCGGGGGTTGGTTTTATGATCGGAGGTTTGCTAGAGAGTAGAGAGTAGAGTGTGCTTGTATCATTTTTCCTATCTGACCGACAGGCCGATAAAAAAATAGATTTTTTTTTTTTTTGAAAATCAATCCCTCCTCCCTCACACTCTAGAAACCAACCTCTGAAGAAGGAAACAACAGTTAAACCCCCTGTCCCTTTCCAAACTCCACCGCCTACCTCCGGCTCCTATAATCAACCACCTCGCCGGCGACGACTCCATCTCCCAAATCCTCCGTCGCCTTCACCTGCCCCCAAATCCTCCGTCGACTCCATATATCCCCTCAGCTGCGCTTCAACTCATAATATTTAACTTCTCTTTTTAATTGCATTGAGATCGCGATGGCCAACGTAGACGACAGCTGGGTGGTGGACATCGAAAGCGAGCTCAACGGCGCCGACGCCTCATCGGAGCTCGACGACATTTGGACGAAACACTCAATCTACATGGTCCCCGCCCTCATAAAAGACCTCAACCCCAAGGCCTACAAGCCTCAGATCATCTCCTTCGGCCCCTGTCCACAAGCGCCGGGCCCTCGTCCACTTCCTAAGGAGAGCTCAGAAGCCCTTGCGAGGCTTCATGAGCGCGCTCGAGGAGGTCGCGGGTGAGCTTATGGATTCCTATCAGGGTCTCGACGGGAGGTGGAGGGAGGAGAGGGGCCGGGAGTTGTTCTTGAGGCTGATGCTCTTCGACGGGTGTTTCATGCTTGAGGTTTTGAGGTTTTCGAAGGTTTATCGGAGCGGTGGTTTTATGGATGATTATGCGTGGACTGATCCCATATTTAGTCACCACGGGATGACGAATATTATGCTGCATATAAAGATGGACATGCTGAGGATCGAGAACCAGTTGCCGCTGCTTGTTCTGAAGAGGTTGGTTGCTGCGGAGGCTGGCCGAGCTCCGGTAAGAGCTTCTCCAACCGGGCTGCCCGGTTAGGTTCCAGCTGAGCTCCAAATTTTAGAGC
>NC_033802.1:65686295-65686861 GCF_001876935.1 Asparagus officinalis
ATTTTAGAGCCCGGCTGCAAAATCCCCCTACCAGCTGCATATTTGGAGTTTTTCCTCCAAAATCCCCCCACCAGCTGCATATTTGAATTTTGGATTCCGAATGCCTATTTTATATTAATACATTTAATAATATTATTAATAATATTGTTTATATTATATAACTTTTATTATTTTTATATATTTAATTATTAGTTTATAATTTTTATTTATTTTTAAAATAAGTATAAAAGAATTGTTAAATTGAGAGAAATTGAAATGGAGTTGGAAATGGAGGAGTATGCTTGGAGTTGCAAAGCTCTATTTTGACATATTCCTTAGAATATGCTTCAGTGGAGATTGCAAAATGCAGCCAATGGTTGAAAAAATAATAAATAAAACTGGGTCCCTCTATATTTAAGACCCGTTGTACTAACTAAAATTAAGGCCGGGATTATTAAAAAAATAATAAATAAATTAATGAAAAGAGGCTGAGACCATTTTTTGTCCACGTGTACTTTTTTCTAGGATGATGATGAAGATGATGATGAGATCAACCGGCTGGTCCTCGATTTCATGGGTTCACGACC
>NC_033802.1:65688181-65690188 GCF_001876935.1 Asparagus officinalis
AATCCTCCGTCGCCTTCACCTGCCCCCAAATCCTCCGTCGACTCCATATATCCCCTCAGCTGCGCTTCAACTCATAATATTTAACTTCTCTTTTTAATTGCATTGAGATCGCGATGGCCAACGTAGACGACAGCTGGGTGGTGGACATCGAAAGCGAGCTCAACGGCGCCGACCTCATCGGAGCGATGGAGGTCCACAAGCGCCGGGCCCTCGTCCACTTCCTAAGGAGAGCTCAGAAGCCCTTGCGAGGCTTCATGAGCGCGCTCGAGGAGGTCGCGGGTGAGCTTATGGATTCCTATCAGGGTCTCGACGGGAGGTGGAGGGAGGAGAGGGGCCGGGAGTTGTTCTTGAGGCTGATGCTCTTCGACGGGTGTTTCATGCTTGAGGTTTTGAGGTTTTCGAAGGTTTATCGGAGCGGTGGTTTTATGGATGATTATGCGTGGACTGATCCCATATTTAGTCACCACGGGATGACGAATATTATGCTGCATATAAAGATGGACATGCTGAGGATCGAGAACCAGTTGCCGCTGCTTGTTCTGAAGAGGTTGGTTGCTGCGGAGGCTGGCCGAGCTCCGGTAAGAGCTTCTCCAACCGGGCTGCCCGGTTAGGTTCCAGCTGAGCTCCAAATTTTAGAGCCCGGCTGCAAGAGCCCGGCTGCAAAATCCCCCTACCAGCTGCATATTTGGAGTTTTTCCTCCAAAATCCCCCCACCAGCTGCATATTTGAATTTTGGATTCCGAATGCCTATTTTATATTAATACATTTAATAATATTATTAATAATATTGTTTATATTATATAACTTTTATTATTTTTATATATTTAATTATTAGTTTATAATTTTTATTTATTTTTAAAATAAGTATAAAAGAATTGTTAAATTGAGAGAAATTGAAATGGAGTTGGAAATGGAGGAGTATGCTTGGAGTTGCAAAGCTCTATTTTGACATATTCCTTAGAATATGCTTCAGTGGAGATTGCAAAATGCAGCCAATGGTTGAAAAAATAATAAATAAAACTGGGTCCCTCTATATTTAAGACCCGTTGTACTAACTAAAATTAAGGCCGGGATTATTAAAAAAATAATAAATAAATTAATGAAAAGAGGCTGAGACCATTTTTTGTCCACGTGTACTTTTTTCTAGGATGATGATGAAGATGATGATGAGATCAACCGGCTGGTCCTCGATTTCATGGGTTCACGACCGGTGCCCTCTCAAGTCGGGCTAGGCCTCCACACCCTGGACCTGTTTCGCAGAAGCTGTGTCCGATTCCCAGCTGGGGAAGCCGTCTCCAACGCGCGCTAGTGGCCCCTGCGAAAGCCTTCCTCCGGAGCTGCTGTCAACGTGGAAGGCGCACGGGAGCCCCAGAAACAGATGAAGACCACCTCCCAACGCGTGAAGAAGTGATCAGCCCAGATCCATCGGGCATCTGCATGACAGGCGTAGCCCCCGGGCGCTTCGAAGCATACGAATCCCCTCCTAGCAGAGACCGGGTGCCCCTCGGAGCCTCTGGGCGCTCCGAGACGTACGTAGCCCCTAGCAGGAGAGAGGGCGCCGTCCCCTCCGCCGCGTGGCTCGTCGAGGCGGGCGTCCGCTTCGAGAAGAGCGGGACCGACAGCCGTCTCGACGTCCGTTTCGTGGACGGGTCCTGGCCCTGCCCGCCGTCACCGTCGACGACGCCACGGAATGCGAGCTCCTCAACCTCATGGCCTTCGAGCGCCTCCACGTGCTCGCCGGGAACGAGGTAACGTGCTACGTCGCCTTCATGGACGTCATGGTCGACTCCGCCAAGGACGTCGCGGTCCTGGCGTCCGAGGGGATCATACGTAACGCCGTCGGGACCGACGACGCGGTGGCGGAGCTGTTCAACAGCCTGGGCAGGTATGTGACGCTGGACTCCGGGAGCGGTCTCTATGACGTGCTTCGGAGTGTGAATGAGTACTACACGAGGGGTTGGAATAAGTGGCGGGCTAAAATGATTCACTTTTATTTTAAAAGCCCGC
>NC_033802.1:65690198-65734464 GCF_001876935.1 Asparagus officinalis
CCGCTTTCGTGTTCTTGCTTCTGCTGACCCTTCTGCAGACGGTGTACGCAGTCTTGCAGTATCACACGCGCTCTTCTTGAAGGGGCCGGGGCTCCACTGGGGGGGGTCTGCTTATGTTAGATCTCCTTATAATAATTACTTCGTTGAGAGTTAGACTTCGTTCTTGTGTTGTTCTGTAATTTGGGCCTTTGAGTGAACTTGGCATATATCCTATCTATACTACTATATAAAAACCAATTGATATGGTGATGCCAAGTTGGATGACTGGTCGACAAGCCTTCTTTTTCAATTGTAATTGAAAGGTTAAAGACTACAAAACCCTCGTCTCTCGCACAATATTCTTGAATCAGGCTACGTCCTCTGCTAACCCTAGATTATAAGAATAATGGCTCTCTCTCATCTGCTTGGTTTTTCCTCCAACAATAGAAGAATATATATAGGGAAACCAAAACTCTATCTCTAGCATAACTTCCTAATTAGAATAGGATCCAAACTCCTAATCATGATGAGACTCAATCTCCTAATTATGACAGATCTCTAACCCTATCTAATTCTTATTAAGTTATACAAAGAATCAAAGGCACAATACTAACAATCTCCACCTTGGATTTGATTCTTTAAACTCCCTTGAAGATATATCATCATCATCTTGAAACTTTGCCTCTCCCGCTAGCGTCTTCTATTCTTTTACACTTCAAATCAAAGCACCCATACTCCTAATCAGAACACATGCATTCCAACTGGATGCCTCATGATGCTCCCTATGTCACATGTCTTCTAGTGACGCTTCCGCCTCTCTTGTGCGCACCAAGAGATTTTCGCCACCTCTAACATTAGAAGCAAATCAATAGAACTCCATCGTGGAAACAGTGTTGGGATTTGCATCCACCTGTTGTCTTCCATCACTGACTGAATCTACTTCTCCTTCTTTTTTTTCTTTCTCTTCATCTTGATTCTTGTAATGCCACCGACATTCACTTTTGTACGACGGGTATCTTGCTAACTTGCCTCCGAATCCATCACTATCGCTCTGATAACACTTGTTGGGGAATTTTATTCCCCCCGCGTACTACAATCAAGAAGAATGAACATCAAGATTTACGTAGTTCAGTCGACTAACTTCAACCTACATCCACGGGGCAACAACACGAAAAATTCACTATGTACCAGGGAGAACTACAAGAGGAACTACTCAACTCTCGTCTCAATCTCTTAACCTCACATACATAATCAACTCTCATATTCTCTCAAAAACCAACTTCTTATAATCTTTTGAATGGACAAAGACTGCGAAACCCTCTCCTGATGTTGTAATCTTTTGCACGAACAAAAACTATGAAACCCTCGCCTCTCGCACAATATTCTTAAATCAGATTACGCCCTCTACTAACCCTAGATTACAAGCATACTCTCTCTCTCTCTCTCTCTCTCTCTCTCTCTCTCTCTCTCTCTCTCTCTCTCTCTCTCTCCCCCCTCTCTTTGGTTTTTTCTCAGGAAGACCAAAACCCTATCTCTAACCTAATTAACTTCCTAATTAGAATAGGATCCAAACTCCTAATCATGATAAAACTCAATCTCCTAATTATGACAAATCTCTAACCCTATCTAATTCTTATTAAGTTATACAAAGAATTAAATACACAATTCTAACAATGAAAAGATTTTTCCAAACTCACATTTTAAAGGGAGTAGGTATGATATTTACTTTCAAATATCTTCTTCTAATAACTGCATCTCTCCTATTATGCCAGTTGAAAATATTGTTTTCTCATAGCTCAAATTGCACTAAGTTTATACATATTTGATCAGGGTAAATTCAAAAAAAAAAAAAAAATTTGACACTTAGGATGTATTTGGCAAACTCCTAAAACTTGGCCAGGACTAAACTTGACCCAATGTTGGGTTTGCTTTTGATTGGCAAAAAGTGGTCCAGTCCTGACCCAGTTTTTCTTAGGCGAAAAGGAGGCTAAACCAGTTTAATAATAGACCAAGAGGGTGGTGATCCAACACTAAACCGGTTTAGAGTAGAACTAGACCAAGATTGAACCTGTCCTAGCTTTTGAGTGATTGCCAAACACACCCTCAATGTTTTCATCTCTGTAGTTCTCATTTTCTTTGCATAACTCTTGCCTACAAATAATTAGACCCCTAAATATATAACTTTTGCCTACCAATACTTAGACCCCTAAATATATAACTTTTGCCTACCAATACTTAGACCCCTAATTATCCATTATTTCTTTCTTTTTATAACTCTTTTGAATTTTATCTACTGCAAAAAAATAGTAGGAAGACCACTACTTTCAATTGTAAAGTTTATCATTTAGTTAACAATTATAACTTGAAATGAACAAAAAAAAAAACGAGTGAGATACACGGGGATATGGCAAATGGTAAAATATGAAATGCATCCGAACCGCATACGTTCAACAATAGGTTGTTCTGATCAAAGTAGTGATCTCTTCATGAGTCGTTTACAGTACAGATAATTCACATCCTTTTATATCCATGCATAGAAATAAAAATTAAAAAAAATCTTCTTATTTCTTCAAATTGAACAATAACCAAATCAGTTACAAACACGTATTACTAACATAAAAAAAATAATAAAACCACAAAGAATAAAAGGGAAGATCATTCATCCGGCATCTTTCACGCAAACTTCAAGCTAGCTAGTAGCAACAGTACTACAAACCAAACAATCGAACGAAAGCGAAAAAGTATGCACGCTCGAAAACCGCACAGCATAATTAAAAAAGAACAAACAAGCAACTTTTTCTCGAAAGCCCAAACAATTCAAAACCAACGGAGCCCATTTCTCAAGACGACGGCGAAGGAGCGCTCGGGGACTCGTAGTACTGCAGCACCGAATACGCGGTCTGGGCCACCGAGAGCGCGAGCAAAAATATGGCGGCCGCCAGGGACAGCAGGGACCACGGGCTTCTGAAATAAGTGTGGATCAAGTTAGCCCGCCACCTGTTGACGTCCTTCTGGCAGTAGTCGTTCACCCTCCGGTGGATGTCGTCGAGGCTGCTCTCCGGGTCCAGGGACACGTCCTTGGACAGGCTGTTGAACAGCTTGGCCACGGCCTTGTCGCTCCCGACGGCGTTGTGTATGATCCCTCTCGACGCCAGGTGGGCTACGTCCTTGGCGGAGTCGACCATGTTGTCCATGAAGAAGACGTAGGACGTTACCTCGTTGCCGGCGCCCACGTGGAGGCGCTCGAAGGCCATGAGGTTGAGCAGTATGTACTCGGTGGCGTCGTCGACCATCACCACGGGCAGGCTCAGGACGCCGTGCTTGAAGCTGATGTCGTGGAGGCTGTTGGTTTTGCTCTTCTTGAGGCGGATGCCGGCCTCGTTGAGCTCGATGGCGGGGGCGCTAAATTTAAGGACTAGCTTGTTGATGAGGTCGTCATTCTGAAAGTGTGGGCGCGCGGAGAAAATAATGTGAGAATTACTATAACAGTTCATTTCTGAGTCATGAGATCGTTTATACCGACAAATTTGAGTTGCATGGATTTTTAGTCTTCGTGTACTCTAGAAATGTACATGTTATACACTGAGCAGTTTAATGATTAATACTGATGTTCAACCTTCAAACATGCGCTTTCTATGTATCTGTTGATGTTGGTTTATTACTAATTATGTATAATTTCCTTATAATTAAAAGTAGATCATAAGTGCTTAACATGTAATCATTGAAACTGTTCTTTTCTTGTTTCCTATTTTGAGAGCCTTCCTCAAATATTTTAGCATCTGATTCCTTTTTTCAATGGATCGTTTGATGAGCAAATCGTAAACCCCAAGTAAAGCTCAAAATGTACGAGCAACTTAATCATCAATGTAAGAGATTCTTAAGGGTGCAGAGAGATAACTCCTCAACAAGAACAAATTCCATGACTCCGCAACAATGCCTCGTGATTTAATTTTTATTTTTTAATCAAAGCCAGTATGGATCTAGCCTTCACAAAACTTAAAGCATGAGTTTACCCCTAAAACACTTTGTCAACACACTTTTTTCTCATACATATTTAGAATAAAGTTTCTTTCAAGGGAAAAAAAACTAGGAGATTTACCTACTGCAAATGGCCTAGTTTGCAAAAGGCCAATGGTCTATCCACGTCCATGGCGGACATTGCAACACTTGTGCTATTCACTCGGGTCTGGACTGCAACGTCCAAAACGGATGCCCGAGCCACAAGATTTACTAGACCGGTACCACTCCAAGGATCCTTACCCCTAAAAAACTAGGAATACTCGTAATCGGTGGAAATCATGATGATAAACATATTCAGTGTAGATCATAATAATCCAAATACATTATCTAATGGTTATGACTAGAAAAGGGCATACAGGTTTTGAATCCCTTTAACCATATATTTTATTTTGAGAATATAGGCTGGAGGATGAAGCAGGCTACCTACACCTTTTGTTTCATCTTCTTCTTCTTCTTTTTTTTTTTTAAAAAAATTTAACATCACATAGCTAGCAACGTAGTTTTCAAATAAACTGCTCAGTACATGATTCATATCCTATTCGCTGCAAACTGGAAGCTTGTTCAAGTAGAGTAGCATCAGAGAAGGCTCGAGTCAATAGACTCTATTAACAATTGGGCAACATGAAGATATATAAGAAGCTTTGTTCAGTTAGCAACATAAATAGGTGTGACATATAACTACTTACAGGAGCTTGACCAGTCTCCACAGCAACCAGCTTCTCCAGAACGAGCAACGGTAACTGATTCTCAATCCTCAACATATCCCTCTTTATATATGGCACAGTATACAGCATCCCATGATTGCTAAATATCGGATCATTGAACGCATAATCGCTCGCTCTCCCACCACCTGTCGAAAGTCTCAGCACCTCAAGCAAGAAACACGCATCAACGAGCATCATACTCAAAAACTCCTCCCTCCCTCTCCTCCACCTCTCATCGAGACTCTGATACGAGTCCATAAGCACATCCGCAATGTCCTCAAGTGCACTCATAAACTCTTCCAAGTGTTTTTGAACTCTCTTAAGGAAGTGAAGGAGGGCTCGGTGCTTGTGGACCTCCATTGGCTTTAGCTGGTCGTCGCCGTGGTGGTAGGGCCCGAAGGAGACGATCTGAGGCTTGTAGGCTTTAGGGTTGAGCTCTTTGACACACCAGGGGACTTGGTAGATCGAGTGTTTCCTCCACTGGGCGATCTCTGTCGAGGTGTCGACATCTTTGAGTTTGTTCTGGATGTCGACGATCCAGCTCGTGCTCGCGTTTGCCATGGTGATCAAGTCTTTCATTTATGGCCTATTCTTCTTCTTCCTCCTCTTCTTTTATATTTGTGTATGCATCATGAAAGGGCTATTCAGTTTCTTTACAGGGAGGTGCAAGGAAACAGAGGACAGGCTTTAGCAAAGAGTAGGAGATAGGGGAGGTATCTCTAGGGAAATGGAAAAGCTTGAAGAGGGGAAGCTTCTTTTGGAAAAGGCTAATCGTAATCCATGCTTCCAAATTCCTTTCTTATAATCTAATCTCCTTTGAGAATTCACCTTTCCACAATCCCCATACTATCCAACCCCGAGATTTGTATAAAGAAGAACCAAATCTCATCACCCCATTAACAAATAGTTCTTTTTACAATTCATTTAAACGCAAAGATCGAAAGTGAAGTTACAGGAAAAAGTCAAGTCGTTACTGCATTTAACAACAGGATGAATCCCTGTAAATTAACGGACATCCAACTCGCGTAAAGATATAACACAGATATCACCATTTCGTTATCAGCAGTACTCCGCTCTCATTGCATAAACAAAACATAGAGAAAAAGGATTCCCAAGACTTTTATTGATCATGCTTACACAATGAAGTGAAATTTTAAAAGGAAAAGGAACCACATGTAGCATGCAGATGATGGGAAGGGGGTAGCATCTATAAGAGTTCATGCACGTGATTTCTTACGAAGAGTAAAGAGCAGGGAATGGAATACAAATGAGAGGATCAAAACTGGGAATAAATAAATTCAAACAGTACGCAAACACTATGGCATTCGAAAGTTAAACAACAGAAAAACATTTACCGATAAATAAAATGACATGATCATATTCATTTAGACACTACAGCAAGAGATCCAAGCTGATCTTGATTTCTCGACAACATCTATAAATAAGAAATTAAAGCACACCTGGACGCCACTTATTCTATCAGACATGCGGTCGCAACCATCGTCTGATTTCTCTTTGTATATTTCCATAGTCCCAATGACAACAGCATCAGAATATGGAATAAAGCTAAGAAACTCTCTTAACTTTGTGCACGTTTCCATCTGGAACTTAGGAATCACCGAGTGCAATCAACTGTTCCACCACACTTGGGTCGGCAAGAGTACTTATATCCCCTAGTTCATCAAGTTGTCTGGAAGCAATTTTCCTCAGAATCCTCCTCATGATTTTTCCACTTCTCGTTTTTGGAAGTCCTGGTGCCCAATGTATCTTTTCTGGAGCAGCAAATGCACCAATCTGGCACAGACCACTTTGTTATTACTAGGTTATGCCAAATGAGTATCATGGCAAGTTTAAATTGCCTTGATAAAAATACAATTTAAGCTAAACATTTTTTATAACAAAAAAAATAAACATCAACCGTTTGTTATCAAAACTTTAATTTTTTGACTTTTCAGGTGATTGAGGACATAAGCCATTATCTTGAGACTTTTTGAACATTACATCAGTCCACTAAATGACGGTTATAATCGAAATTTTGCCCCCAGCACGTTTTGATTGTGGAGAGAATCCAAATCCTTATAACAACATCTATGTAAACAACAAAAAATGATAGTACTGGTAGAAGAGTGTTGCACAAAGATGGGAGTGTTCAGAAACATTCTGCCAAATTGGGCACAAAAAATAATTAACTAGTCAAACTATGCTACTGAAGATTGTTCCAAGCCATTGATAGTGTTCTTATGATGACATACATTATGCCTCTTAATAAATCTCGTAACTTGTCTGAGTCATGTAAGCCTCTTCCTAAATGTAACAATGAAAGAAGCATTCTTAACGTCCAAGTTATAAAGAGGTTAACGACTGACTATTGTCATTGACAAGATAATCTTGAAATAATGTAGTCAAACCACAAGAGTGAACATCTCAAGGTAATCAACATCAAAGGTCTGCGCATACCCTCTGGCAATCAGGCAAGCGTTCAACCCTTCAATCTCTCTGATGGGAAGAACTTTACTGTATAGACCAAACGGGAGGAAACCTAGAATTGCAAACTGAGGGTGAGGGTACTGATTCTATAAGACCCAACAGAAAACCTAGAACTGCAAACTGGGGATACTGATTCTATAAGACCCAACAGAAGAAAACCTTGAATTACAAACGGAGGGTACTGATTCTATAGACCCAGCAAAGTAGTATTATTATCGCTAATTTTCCCATTGACGAGATGAAGCTACATTTGAACATTATTCAAGTCTTCCAACTTCTTTTCTATAGAACAAAATGTAGTTGCATTGCCATTCAAAGTTGAGATGGAGAAGGATTCCAATGTCATCTCATATGAAGAAGTTGTTCATATTTATTACATGCTCTCAGGCTGTTAGCCTTCATGAAAAAGTTCAAATTTGTTGTATCCTTCTTTATTCTAGCCTTGTTCAAGTCAACAAGAATATCTTCATGCAAGGCCAAATGGATAGATTGTCCATTCAAGTGCACTAAACCTGTTTTGACATATCTAAAACTAGAGTTTCAAAAGACAAGAATGATTTATATTATCAGAGTTTGATTTGAATTATTGATCATTTTGACTTTATCTTGTAATATAATTAGTTCGAGTAGGACTTTATTGAAGACAGTTTTCGTTGAAGCAGTAGTCTATGTTTAATCTTTAAATGAGGGTATTGTAGTTTACTCAGAGATTCATATTTGGTTAATGACTAAGAATTGTGTTCCCTTGTGGGTTTCTTCCCTGTGTCTCTTTCTTTTTCTTCTCCTTTCCTTTTTCTTTTCTTTTCTCTTTCCTTTTTTGCTAATGAGTGTGTGCCTGTAACTTGAAACAGTAATGCCATAATAATCTTACTTACCCACTTTGATCGTCATCTCTTTTATTTCTAACAGAAATCATTCCAGAATGGAGAATGAAGAACGGAGTACACAAGAAATCTCTTGTTTGAGAATTGCAAAGGACACCCAAGTCTTTACATTTGTGGATGTTGAGGAGAGTGGAGAAGACAATGAACCATTGGTGATGAAATCTATTATTCCAGAATTTCAATGTGTTACAAAGGAAATTCTTGTTAGAATTCTACTTAACATTCTATTGATCGTGTTCACAATGTTGTTTTTCTCTCCTATCGCATTAGTTACAGGGAACGAGATGAGTTGTTGCAACTAGTCGATGACTATATGCAATGAACACATTCTCCAAATTTGACTAATATTCTCATTTACATCAGGGATCGCGAGAAATAAATGAGGAATATATGACAAATTTCTGAAGTGCTTACTCAAAATAGTGGGTATGCCTATAATGTTGAACTTCTAAATGATTATGGTGTTTGCACAAGCTTTAATATCGCTGATCTTTCACCATATAAAGAAGATATGGAGGAACTACACTTGAGGACAAGTCTTCATCAACCGGAGGAGATTGAAGCAAGAGGTAAGGTGGACAAGCCCAAGCCCATGTTACTGCCCATTTCCAAGTCCTAGTAGATATTTGCTTGAAGCATAACTAGATCTATGATGTTGGGGAATTCAAAACCAAAATGGTGAGATAATGCAAGTCAATTGCAATAAATGGAGACCTCTAGGCTGATTAATGAATCGGGATTTCTATGCACCGGAAGAGAAGGTGGATTTTGAAGGTTTTCAAGTAGAATAATTGCACTCTTGTGTGGAGATGCATGCAACTCCGTCAGACATCGAAAATCCATTATATATCTAGTCTTTCTAGACTTTTATAGCTAGTGCAATCTGGATGGACGAATTCAGCATTTATTTCATACTTTCCTATGCTTGGAGAGAGTTGTTCCATGTCAGAGAATAAGTACCTAGGCTAAAATTGTAACCAGCCGCTTTTGGATTTGCTTGTCTATTCTTTACTATGTATCTCTTTGGTGGATTCTTAAATGGTGAGTTTTCCTTTGTTCTGTATCTCTAAGGTGGTGGAGTTTCTTCTATCCCTGGAGTGGTGAACTAGTTATCTACTCCTATTTGTCATTCAATTATTTTCCTTATCCGACCATGTGACCTTTCCGATGTCAATTTCCCTTCTTTCTCAACATTAAGAATTTACAATCACTTCTAATACCTAATCTACAACATTTACAGTTCCTCTTTGCAAAAATTGACAAGGAGCTAACGACTCATTCAGATAGAAAGGGGAAGAAAATTGCAAATGAAACTTGATGACGCAATATTTAACTTCCTTTCAAATTACTAGACTAACTAATCGTGTTTCTATTTGCATATTATCTAGCAGACCTTTTTTTTGTAAAATGGATTATGTAGGATCTATGATCCATGATACAATCTAATTTGCCCCTTTGACGAGTCACAGCCTTGGCAACATTGATTTAATCATCTATCACTAATTAATAGAGAATAGGTATTGCCAAGGTTTTAAATATTAAATATTGGGTAAATATCGGACAACTAAAATCCAAATCGCATTGCTGATATCAGAGAACTATCGAGGATACATGGTAACCACCAGAGTGCTGTATCAAATATATGCATATGTCAACAAAAGGAATAAAATCAGCAAATATATTACTTGAGTTGTCGTGGTACAAATGACTAAAATCTTCTATAAATAGACGAAATATTACTGTAATTAGCTATTGTAAACCTTTGAATATTGAGGTGGTTAATGTTTGTAAATAGGTGTGAACTCTTTCCTTCATTACCGATCCTGTATTTGATAAGTAGGGGCATTTGCCTTGCAAGAAAGATACAGAAAATGAGCAGCTCCAATGGTATATTATTTCTCCTTCCTACCACTTTTATGTTCTACTTTCTCTCACTTTGTCAACATGGCATTAGAGCCAAACAAGTGAGATTGGATTTATTTATTTTCATACAGTGAACCTTCATTAACCACTAGTCTCCGGGTTTGTTCAGGTCATCATCATTTGACCTTCTGGTTTCGCTTAGTTATCATCATCAAGCTGTCACTGATTTCATTCAGGACATCTACGTTCAGCTCTCTCCAACTCTACTTGAGTCACATTCGTGTTATTTTTTCTTTGGTGGCTTTATTGTCTATTTTATTGTTTTAAGATGGATTCTCATTATAGACTGACATTGAAATTGGAAGGCAAGAATTATTTTTTTTTTGTGGGCATCTTACATCAAAGATTTCTTGGAAAAAGACTATCAAAACACCTACAGAATGATCTACTTCAAAATGGTTGATAAACAATGTAAAGATAAAGACATGGATCATGGAATTAGTTAAGAATTCCATCCTTATGAACTTGGGTCCTTTTAGCACGACGAAAGAGAGGTGGGACTACTTGTAGCTATCCACAAGTAAGGCAATGCAACATGCTTATATCAACTCAAGCAAGAGATAAGTTCTCTATCTCAAGAAACTTGTACCATTCAAGAATTTTATTATGCTATGATAATGATATGGAATAAAATGGATATGATAGACTCATATGTTCCCAAAGAAGCGCTTGAAACTGTAATAAAACTGTCACAACAATCATGCTTGAGATAATTCTTGATGAAATTGCAACCTTAGTTTGGACATGTCCGAGTTGCAATTCTAAATCATTCAAGTACACAAAATATTAATGATATATTAGCTAAACTTCTTGCAGAGGAGAATCATTTGAAGTTCCACTCATCAGTTTCGGATGCGACTTTTCTTGTTAGTACACAAAAAGAAAAAATTCGCGATTTCAACAAATTGAAATGTTACACCTAACATGAGATTGGGCATCTTACCAATCATTGCAAGAAGAAAAAGGTGAGTGAGCCCGCATTCTCTTCTACAAATATTGTAAAAGACAAAGGCACTTGATAGAGATTGCAAGAAACATCCTACGAGACGAGGAATTCCAAGGGTCTATGTTGCTATAGGAGTATCTATTGCATCCTCTACAAATCATGTGTTTCTTCTTCTCCACTATTCACGTTCTTTCCTCAGGTTGTGACATCTCCTAACATCTCCAATCAAACTTCCACTCTTTCACCAGAATTACTCCAACAAGTTATTCAAGCCCTTCATGCCTCCACTTTAAGTAATGCTTATTCTCGCAATACTTGGGTTTTAGATTCCGGTGCTACCAATCACATGACAGGGGACATGAATGTTTTTCATGAAATCTTTTCATATGATAAAGATGAAATCCATGTCACAAATAGTCGAAGCCTTCATGTTGAAAGAATTGGCTCTTTAACCATAACTTCCAAAAAATTTGCCACCTCCACCCCTTTCTAAAGTTTTATATGTTACAATTTATCAACTAATCTTATTTTTATTAGCCAACTTGTAAAACAATATCTTGTCTCATTTTCTTTATCTGGTTGCCTTTATTTGGTTGCTATAGGAAAAGGGAACTCTGTTGGATATAGGTGCCCTACAGACAATTATTGTATATTATAACAGGACCTATATGAATATAACATTCTTGTTCAAAATAATAGTATGCTATTTTGGTCAGATTTATCTGGTATTTTAATACAGAAAGTCCTTAGAATGATACTAGACTATAAGACATTTCGGATATGATCGTAATGAAGAGATCTGATTTGTCGCTAACGTATATTCTAAAATGTTCCTAATCTGATTTGTCGCTAACGTATATTCTAAAATGTTCCTAGTCGATGAAGTGTTAAAATGGGACATCATCATTTTGGGAAGACTAGTGTATACTCTATTTCTCCTTTGGTAGGATGATGATCCATCCATTGGATCATTGATGTGAGACATCAAGATATAGTATACAGGTGACTCATTAGTGAATGAGTTGACTGAATGACTCACTGAGAACATCTAGTTGGTAATTATACTTAACTGTCAAATAGAAGTTCAAGTGATATAGTACATAGTAGTCTATTGACCTGAGGCATAAGTGCAATATCTTACACGTCAGTATAGGTGTACTTAGACTTTTACCTAACCACAGTTCTCATTGAGTTGTGCATAACGGTTTTTATTGGGTGCATCCCGAGACATAAGTAGATATTGAGATGGCAAGATAGGATTCTCCTCTCCCAGTATAGGGGGTTGATGTCATAAGATCGTTTGATATAACTATAACCTGAAAATCCTTGGCCGAGGTAAATAAGATAAACTGAGTGTCAGTTTGATCTTATAGGTTATGAGTTTAATATCAATAAACACTAATTGAGCAATTAGGGTTTGACAGTTTTTCATACCCTAGTCTCAATAGTTTGACATGGTTTGGAGCAATTAGGGTTTGACAGTTTTTCATACCCTAGTCTCAATAGTTTGACATGGTTTGACGAAGAGACCGAACTGTACGGTATTATCACTGAGTGGTCTTGATAAAATTGTGTAAGCATCTTGCAGACATTTATCACAACTTATACCCGGGTAGTCTTTATGTATAGCTAGCACCTCTGTTGTACTTGTGAATATCATCCACTGTCGAGTTCTTAAGTTGGGTCCTAGAGTCACACCAAGTGCGTACTTAAATCATATGAAATACAAATTTATAAAGTAATACGTATAATTGATACGCATATATGATTTTCACCAAATACACATAAACGGTTATGCATATCGGTAAAATCAGAATGCTATGTGCTTAGAAAATAAATTCCAGTATTTTTCCTATAAAATTATCTTTTAGTCTACTAGTTGACTTTTTGGTCAATAGTTGACTTTTGGTCAACTCACTAATTTTTTGGTCATATGATGACTTATTAATCAATGATTGGAAAATTACGAAATACCGTATTTATAAAATATTATATTGATGTGGTATTTTTATTTATAAAATACGCATTTCATTATACCATGATTAATGAGTCATGAGATGAGTCATTAAGGTGGTATGGTTTGGGAACATGGTTTTAGCACATAGTTTTGATTCTTCATGATTCATTGCATGACTCATGAGATGAGTCATTGCATGACTCATGAGAGAATCATTGTTTTGATGACTCATGGTGTGACTCGTAGGATGAGTCATTCATGTCATGACATATTCTTCCTCTATAAATATGAGCTCTCTTTCTTCTTTCATAGTTAATGGAAAAATAAAATAAATGGTTTATTCATAGTTGTTTTTCATAAAAGAAAAGAAGAGAGATCTACCTCTTACTAAACTCTAGCAATCTTTGAGTAAGAGAAAGTAGTAGGATTTTAAAGTACCCGGGGTGGATATCTTGCCTTATGTCTCAAGAAGACTCCGATTTTATCAAGCTCACTTGAAGATTTGGAGATCCACTACGAAGAGATTTACTACTACAAGGAGCAAGAGCTAGGAATTACTCGATCTTCCATCGAATCAAGCTTCGAAAGTATGACTTTCTAACTCTTGTATGCTCTCTTTAATATAGGGATCATGTTAGATTTAATTAGGATGGTCCTAGCTTGTTTTTTATGCTCTCTACATGCTTAGTATCATTATACATTCAGTCTTCCGTTGCGTATTTTGCATGTATTTAGCACGAATTTCCAACAAACTCTTCGTGTTGGACTTCAGATATGCTTTCAGTTCTCCCACTTGTTATCTTGTCCTTCATCTGCTAAAACTAATTCCTCAAATAAAATATGGAAGCTCTAGCACTATCGTCTTGGCCATCCTCATGCTTCCAACCTTTAATCTTTGTTTTACTTTGGTGCTTTGTTAAACAAACTCAATCACAAATATGACATTAATAAAGATTATGAAGATTGTAGTTTAGCGGAATCTCATAATATGAATCATGCTACCTCTACTTTTGATGTTGTTCATTCAGATGAGTAGGGGTCATCTCGTGTTGGTTCATAAACAGAAAAAAATATAGTGTTGTTTGTTGATGATGTCTCATTTTCCCTAAGTGTATTTTTTGCGACATAAATCTAAAGTTATGCAAGTGGTTTAATTACTTTCACGCCATGGTGAGCACACATTTGAATAAGAAAATCAAGGTCTTGCACAGCAACTCGGGGGGACTACATATCTATAAAATTTTGAGCTCATCTGCGGAAGGGATAATTCATCAAAGAAGTTATCCTCATCAACCATAACAAGACAAAAGTTGCAGAAAGAAAGACCCATGAGCATTGTTTTAAATATCGGCCGATAATCGATATTATCGGCCGAGTTATCGGATTTGGGAGCTCTCCGCTAGGATAAATTGGATTTTTAATCGGTTATCGTTTTTGTAGGTTTATCGGCGTTATCGGCACTTATCGGCCGATAAGTAAGACTTTTTTATCGGGATTATCGGGATTATCGGCCCATTTTGACTAACATTATATTTTTTCAAGGCTATGATGCAAGTTTCGCTTTCTACAATTTGTTAGTGATTCTAAACATGATGATTTACATTTTGGTATGTTTATATTTCATTAAGCATGATTAGGTTACATTTTTTAATTGTTATATTATATATACAGATCATCCAATATATCACTCTGATAAATACTACTTATCCCCGATATATCCCCGATTTTCACTATCCGATAAGGATTTTGGTCGTCCGATAAATCCCTGATAACAGATATTTAAAACCTTGCCCATGAGACAACGCGTTTTGCACCTTCATGCGAAATAACAAAGGCATTTTGGACTAAAATTATATACAAAACGGCTGCATACTTAATCAATCAATCACCTAGCTCCTTGCTAGGTAATGTTCCCCCTTTGAAGAAGTTATATGGATACTCACCCAAGTATGATTTACTTCGCATTTTCAAATGCACGTCACCTAATTCCGAACACTCAAAATTGCATGCTAAGTCTACACATTACATATTTAAACCTCCGTCGATCTTCTCGCATATTTAAACCTCCTGACCATCTTTCATTTTTTACCATGTTTGCTCCTTCGTCTATTCCTCAGTCTTATAAGCAAACTGAAGAGAGTGCAAAATGGTGTCACAGGTAGAACTTGATGCTTTGGAGCTTAACCACACTTGGAAGCTCGTACCTTTTTTGTTCAGAACATCCGATGTAAATGGGTCTATTCTGTCACTGAAAGCTGATGGATCACTGGATCGTTACAAGGCATGTCTCGTAGCTCAAGGTTTCAAGTAGGAATATTGCATCAATTATGACGAAAAATTTGCTCCGGTGGCCAAAATGACAACTGTATGAATATTGAGTGTTGTTTCAACCATTCAAAATAGGACATCTATCAAATGGATGTCAATGATGCATTCCTCAATGAAAACCTAGCTAAAACAGTCTACATGAGACCTCCCCTTAGACATTCTACATCTCATTTGGTCTGTAAATTGCACAAACCACTATACGGGTTGAAACAAGCACCCAAGCATGGCTTGCAAAATTGAAATTCTAGGTGCTAGATATTGCCAAAGGCATAATGACTATTCTCTATTTATATCCCCAACAAACAAGGGCAGTGTTTTTGTTCTAGTCTATGATAATGATAATACAATCACGGAGATTGACAATAAAGGTATTCAAAACCGCAAAGCAATTCTTCAATAATCTTTTCAACTGAAATATCTTGGTCAAGCAGCATACTTTCTTGGATTAGAAATATCTAAGAATTCTAGAGGGTATTTTCTAAGTCAGTGAAAATACACACAAAGATGATATAATTGTTGACACTCTTCTTGAATTAAACGCTAACAACAGTAGCAAAGAAGTTGATCCTATCCCAGATCCTACGATTATAGATGAATTGTTAAAAGCCCTGACATTGCACATGTTGTGCATATTGTGAGTCAATTTGTTTTTGCCCCTCATAGATTGCATTTACATTGGATAATTCGTTATCTACGTTCTAATCTAACGATGAGCTTATCTTATCCAAAGTTTCAAATGTCGGATGTCGGGTTCATATCGGACGGCTAAAATCTATGTCGGATAGCAAAAATCGGGGATATGCCGGGGGACATGGACTAAATATTGGATTGTCATATCGGGTGGTGCGCATATGTATAATATCATGTCCTGAATGCAATCTAAGTATTCCTAAATTCAATTTAAGCAAACTTTATAAATTTTAAAGTCTAAACATATAAAAAAATAAATAATATATGATGTTTAGGAATAAATTTGATTTTAACTTTTAAGTTAGTAATTGAATTTAGGAATAAATTTGATTTTAACTTTTAAGTTAGTAATTGAATTTAGGAATAAATTTGATTTTAAGTTAGTAAATAATATTAATATATGATGTTTAGGAATAAATTGATTTTGACAAACAACCAAAATGACGAATAAGATTAAAGCTCAAGAATTTGCTCAGCATAAACTGTAAAAAATTAAAAATAAAAATATCAAAGAATTAGAGAGACTAAGAGAAAGACGAAGAGATTGAGAGAGAGAGAGAGACTTGAGAGAGAGAGAGAGAGAATCAGAGACTCAAGAGAGAGAATGTTGGAGAGAGAGATATAGAAGAAGACTCATTGTGACTGGCCAGAGGGAAGCTTGAAGTTATCGTTAGGTTCTGACGACGCAGGGAAGAAGGCGGCAGCGATGGTTCCGAAGTCACAGGCTCACAGGAAAGAGAGAGGGGGGGAGAGAACGAGGCGGTTACGGTTCCGACCTTGTAGCAATGAGGACGAGGAAGAGAGAGGACGAGGACGAGACGACAATTTTGACCTACATTTTGTTTTTGTTTTTCTATCGAGTTCATATCTCTCAGAACAGGTCAAAAGTGAAATGTGTTCAAGTTTTCAGCACTAAACCCAAACCCGATTAGAAAAACAGCAGGAAAAAAGAAAAAGGCTACATCGGCCGATTTTTCAAAGCTGAAAAATCGGTCGATATGGCCGGATATATCCCCGATATTTCCGACTTAAACCTGAAAAAAGGACATACGACTTGAAATTGTCCAAGTCGTGTCGTTCGAGCCATCAAACCAACGTGTTAGCCGACACGACCGACATGTCGGCCGACATTTAAAACCTTGATCTTATCTAAGTACCTCTCCTCCGAAACTACAGACCTCCTCAAATGTTGATTATGTCGGTTGCAAAGATACATGACGCTCCACTACGGGCTATTGTATTTTCCTTGGAAGTTCTCTACTTTCCTAGAGATCGAAAAAGCAACAAACAATATCAAAATACTCGACTAAAGCAGAATATCAAGCCATGTTATCAAAACTTGTGGAGAAATCATATGGTTTCAATGACTTCTGGCTGATTTTGCATCCCAACACTATCTCCAACTTCATTATTTTGTTAGAGTTTCGTGAAGGTCGCAAGTAATCCAGTGTTCAATGAACAGACCAAGCATATTAAAGAGGATTGTCACTTTGTTCATGAAAATTTGAGCACGGCTTGGTCTCACTTCCATATGTTTCGTCAAGCAAACAATTGGCAAAAAATTTTACAAAATATCAGATGAGGAAACGCCATGATTATTTTAAAAGCTAACTGATGATGAACCACCATCAGTTTGAACAGGATGTCAAGAAAAGGAATAAACCAGCAAGGATATTCCATGACTTGTCTACTATAGCTCATCACATAGCAGTGAATCACTCCTTTGGCTGAAGATTAGGTGGTATAAATGACTAAAATCAACAATAAATGGCTGAAATAATACTATAATTAGTTATCGTAAATAGCTGAATGTTATGGTGGTTAATGCTTGTAAATAGGTGTAAACTCTTAAACTCTTTCCTTCTTTACTGAAGAAAGATACAGAAAATGAGTAGCTCCATTGTTGTCTTCTTCCTCCCCTCTACCATTTTGTATGTTCTATTTCCTTCACTTTGTTGACAGCATGTATATAATAATATACTAAAGTGTAATCTAAACATACTTAATGAAATCTAAGCAAACAAAAATATAAATGATATATGTTTATGACCATTAACCAATCTTTTAAAAAAAATAAAGTCCAAATTGAAAATGCAACATTCAGATTGTTTATGTCAGATAGTTAATTATGAGGACAATTGGGTATTTGGAGGAGTTTAGGGTCCCTTGATCTTCTTTGAGGCTAATCAACTGAGGGGAGGTTTGTGCACAGATAACACCATTAGAGGATCAGAGTTGGGTTCTCCGATGTACTCTCCTGCGCTTAAGTCAATAATAGATTAAGCAGAAGTGTAGATGCAGTTACCTTCATGAAGTGGAGATGACCATTACCTATAGGAAGTTTAAGAGGACATTTTCGTAATTTGGTCGGGTCGGTGAAGTCAGTTTAATGAGGACAAGAAATGGCAATATTTGATTACTTGATATATTTTTGAATTTTAAAATTTGAATTTTGAAATTTGAATTTTGAATTTTGAATTTTGAAATTTGAATTTTGAAATTTGAATTTTGAAATTTAGTTTAATTGTAGTTGAGTGATTTAAGGGATTGTTGTTTGTTTCTTTTTTTATTGCACGTTGTGTGCACGTAGTTTTTCTTTATAAATAAGGTTGTATGAGACTATTGAAAGGCAATGAATTATTGAATGAAAAAAAACTGCATTAGCTAAAATCTGGTGTGAAGCCTTGGGTGTGAAACCTAGGCCTCGGGTGTGAAACCCTAGGCCAATACATGTTCCTCTTCTTCTAGCCATCAAACCACTATCTTCTCTCGTTCCTCTGTTCATCTCACAGCCTCGTTGCCCCCACCACTTCTCCTCTTCCACAAGCTGCTGATCCCTCTCTGCTCTCCTTACCTTCGAGCCGTCGTTTATTTCGTCTTGACGCCACTGTCGGCCTCGTCCCAACGCCTGCCACTTGCATCGACCCGACGACTACCCATGGGACATCGCACCGTCCTCATCCCATCGCCGCGTCGTCATCAGTTCAACACCGTCGCACTCGTAGTCATCGGATCTCCGCCTCATCATCGTCGTTCAGTTCACCGTTGTCGTCGCACCACCTCCAAAGGTCTCTCACGTCGAGTCTGGTCAGACCGACGAAGGTTTCGTTTCCTCTTTATTTTTCTGTCAATCTCATTTTGTTAGTTAATTGCATGAGTATATTACCTCTAAACTCTTATCATATATTCACTGCTTAAAGTATAATTGTGAGTTGAGAGAAACTGAACATGTGATTGTTAAAACTTGATATTGATTGTAAAACTTGTGCAATGATAATAAATATTGCAATTAAATTGATCGAGATTGAAATTGTTCTTGACTATTGAGGCAAATCTTGTTTAAATACATCTGTCATGTTAACTGTTTTAATTAATTTCCTACTGAAGATCATGAATTTTGACGAAACGGTGCGTTGTTTAAATTAAATCGCTGATTCCGATAGACCCCATGTTCCGTTTCGCATCATTTTTGGTATCAGAGCATGGTTCTAGGTTAAGAATTTTTTTGAGTCTTTATTTAAAAAAAAATATTTGTGTTGTGAACCCATTCATATCATCTAGTTGTTAGTGCATGCCCCCTCGCACAGATCTACCCTGATTAGGAGAGTCTAGTGAATCATCTAGTGAGTCCAGCCTGTCAGGTAACATCTACCCTGATTAGGAGAGTCTAGTGAATCATCTAGTGAGTCCAGCCTGTCAGGTAACACAGATCCCGAACTCCTTGAGAAATTCGCTGAAATCATCTAGTGAGTCCAGCCTGTCAGGTAACACAGATCCCGAACTCCTTGAGAAATTCGCTGAACTAGCAGCACAAATTGATGAAACCCACGAAAGATTAGTGAGGTTAAAAAAAATGTGGATTACAACTCCGCCACGAGGTCAAGGCTATGGATACCCACCGCAAGGTCATGGGTATATCGTTCATCGACCCCCACCTCAACTTGTGCCTGATCCACCAATCTTTGATGGTAAGCTCGACCCATAAACTTTCTTTGACTGGCTGAAGAGCATGGATCGCTACTTCGATTGGTACGTCCTGACGGAATCCCAAAAAATCAAGTTTGCCACAATGAAACTCATTGGACCCGCTTGTCAATATTGGTCCAAATTTGAAATGATAAGGCATATTAGAAGTGAGTTACCAATTTTTATTTGGCGAGAAATGACCGACGAACTGAAACGGAAATATCTCCCGCCATCGTTTATTTATGGATTGCTAAATAAGTGGCATTGTCTTACTCAGGGAACCAAATCTGCAAAAGAGTACGTTGCTCAATTTGATGAATTGTTTACTCGATGCAGCACCATTGAGCAAGAGGCACCAATGAAAGTTTTGTCAAAGTTTAAAGCCGGATTGAGAAGTGACCTCCAAGCCGAATTCTTTGCTCGAGGAGTGGACACCCTTGAGAGATCTTACGCCTTAGTTCAAGATCTAGATGAAGCTAAATTCCACCAATCTCATAGGAGTCAGGATTTTCGAACTCATTCCTCCCAGCCTTCTCGTGCCACTACCTCTAGTCAGCCTCCGAGTCAATTTAACCCTAGTTATTCCTAATCTAGAGTCGATCCCAAGGGCCAGAAATCAGAGAGATATCTCACCAAACTTAACCCAATAATTCAGTGTTACAATTGTCAAGGATATGGGCACGTTGCATCCGTCTGTACAACTCCGTTCAGAGTTAGAATTAATAAGCCGCATATAACGGAATCAAAATCTATTATTAAGGAAACTGTTAACCAGGCCGTAGATTTGATAGAATCTAACTCTGATAAGGAATTCCAGAATATTAAAATTGACAAACCATGCATTCTCATTTCTTCTGAAACTACCCCTCTGATCATGGAGCCCACTGATGTTATCTCTGAAGTTGTTTTTGAAATTGAAACTTCAACTCCTCCTGAACTAACTCCAATGATTGAAAACGTTGTTGATATTCCCCACGAAGTCCTCCCAGACAAACATGACACCCAACACGTTCCTGATTTAGTTCTTGATTCGGTTCACTCGGATATCTGTATGGAAGTTAAAACCCAAACTGAGCATAGTGAAACAGCTACCATATTAGATATCACATCCCCATGCATTGTCCCGATAGTCACTCACATATACACTGATCCTTTTTGGGAATCTATAGTGATTAGGGATACAAGTTTGAGCACGAGTGTTTTTATTTCCTTTCTCCTTCATATTAAGCACACAAAAACACTCCTTCATGCATGTGTTTGCACGTTCCTCCTTATCACTTCAAAAATAGGAAATTTGTTATACATATTAACGAAGGAACACATAATTATTCCATTTGATAGAGGACGTCATGCATTTCTTCGTTGAGTTTATATTTGTCATTGATCACATTATTCGAGTTTGCATTTCATCATAATCATTTGAGTTGATTTACATCATTTTTTTATTTTGCATTGGTCATATATTGGGGAATCAGTGATCTAACTTGAATAAATACATTGTTAACTGAAATGAATGATATGGAGTCAGAACCTAATTTAAAACTGTTGATGCTGATATTTTAGATGGTTTGGACTTGTCCAATACAATTCTTTATTGTTGTTTAAGATTTGACATGATATTTATGAATTTTTCCAACTCTTGAAATGATTAATGGCAACATTTATTGATTTGGTCATAGTTCTATTTTCAATATTGAGTGATTAAACAGTCACAATGTTATTGACAGTCCACTAATATAAGTCTGACCCTAGCCTATTATTTCTGAGAGTTCTTTCACCTTACCCCCACTTCTATATATTCACCCAAGCTGCAGTGAATTTTGATAATATTTTAGATGGTGAATTTACAATGCAATTTAACTAATGATTTGAGATGTAGAAAAAAATAACTGACGACAGAGTATATTGAAGATGACAAGTTTCTGCAGCTAACTCGACAGAGTCGAGTTTTCTCCCACCCAGGGAGAATAATGAGGACAAGAAATGGCAATATTTGATTAGTTGATATATTTTTGAATTTTGAATTTTGAATTTTGAATGTTGAAATTTAAAATTTGAATTTTGAATTTTGAATTTTGAAATTTGAATTTTGAAATTTGAATTTTGAAATTTAGTTTAATTGTAGTTGAGTGATTTGAGGGATTGTTGTTTGTTTCTTTTTTTATTGCACGTTGTGTGCACGTAGTTTTTCTTTATAAATAAGGTTGTATGAGACTATTGAAAGGCAATGAATTATTGAATGAAAAAAAATTGCATTAGCTAAAATCTGGTGTGAAGCATTGGGTGTGAAACCTAGGCCTCGAGTGTGAAACCCTAGGCCAATACATGTTCCTCTTCTTCTAGCCATCAAACCACTATCTTCTCCCGTTCCTCTGTTCATCTCACAGCCTCGTTGCCCCCACCACTTCTCCTCTTCCACAAGCTGCTGATCCCTCGTTCCTCTGTTCATCTCACAGCCTCGTTGCCCCCACCACTTCTCCTCTTCCACAAGCTGCTGATCCCTCTCTGCTCTCCTTACCTTCGAGCCGTCGTTTATTTCGTCTTGACGCCACTGTCGGCCTCGTCCCAACGCCTGCCACTTGCATCGACCCGACGACTACCCGTGGGACATCGCACCGCCCTCATCCTATCGCAGCGTCGTCATCAGTTCAACACCGTCGCACTCGTCGTCATAGGATCTCCGCCTCATCATCGTCGTTCAGTTCACCGTTGTCGTCGCACCACCTCCAAAGGTCTCTCATGTCGAGTCTGGTCAGACCGACGAAAGTTTCGTTTCCTCTTTATTTTTCTGTCAATCTCATTTTGTTAGTTAATTGCATGAGTATATTACCTCTAAACTCTTATCATATATTCACTGCTTAAAGTATAATTGTGAGTTGAGAGAAACTGAACATGTGATTGTTAAAACTTGATATTGATTGTAAAACTTGTGCAATGATAATAAATATTGCAATTAAATTGATCGAGATTGGAATTGTTCTTGACTATTGAGGCAAATCTTGTTTAAATTCATATGTCACGTTAACTGTTTTAATTGATTTCCTACTGAAGATCATGAATTTTGACGAAACGGTGCGTTGTTTAAATTAAATCGCTGATTCTGATAGACCCCATGTTCCGTTTCGCATCACAGTTGATCAGACATCGCTTTACAGTGTCATCATTGGGTGAATGAGTCACATTTGCATTTAATGCGATAGTGACAACTGCAAAGCGCTGGCATCGTCCGAGGAGTCATTATGACTTCAACGGGGGAACTCACAATGACTCCAGAGTCATGCATTAAATTGGATAGTGACTGCGGTACGTAGCTAGGCTTAGAAAAGCTAGAAGGTCGTCCCTTTGTTCAAGACATTCCACAAAGAGTCCAAGTGGAGGACACTTTTCCTCTCGGATCCCAAATGCTTCGAGTAATTCTCGAGACGTTTTTTGTCTCAGTCTTGTGTCTTGGAAAGAGATTGGCGAAGCTAATACCCGGGTCGGGTCTTTAGTTTTGTGCAACTCGGCTAGTTTAAATACGGCATGTGGCCGACTATTTAGAGTTCATTATACTTAGTAATTTTCAGGGTATAACACCAGTCGATTTTTTTAAGGATGAAATGTCACTTGATATATCAGGAAAATCATGATAAATTGCCCAAAAAATGGCAAAAGTAGTACATTGTTTGTCGACAAGTCATATAAAAGGACATATCGACCAACATATTGACTCATATATCAGCCATGTCAACAATATGTTACCGAAAAATTGCTAAAAAGCGGTAAAGAGTATTTAGACTGTACCGTTTTGTATAAAGCCTTACAAAGGATATATTTCCAATATATCGGTCATGCCGGGGATATTTAGAACAATGAGTATTGCATAACAAAGTGACATGAATACTACTATTCTCTGAAACTAAGTGGCTTGAGTCAAGTAAAGCATGAAGAGAAAATTATCTCAAACACACTGTATCGATACGGGCTAAGTGGATAATACCTGTTAACAACTCAAAACTCATATCTAAACAATATAAACCAGCTGAGTTTATGCACAGTTTGTCTTAGGTTCACAGGTCAGCAGAGATTACGAGAAGTCAGGAAAAAGTAACTTAAAATGTTGAACTTTTTGGTTTCAGCAGATATTTGAAAATTGAAATCTTACTTTAAAATTAAAACATGCAGATAAACTAGTTAACAAGGATAGACCTGTTTTCGCACTGTTGATATGAGGTCTTTCCGGAGTTCTTCACTGTAAGGAACACCATCTACTAAAGTAACAAAGGCATAAATACCCTGCCCTTTGACCTAGGACAAAGAAATGTTGGTATGAAGCTCTTATAAGGGAGGTGAAGAATTGTAAACGAACAATAGGAAAATGAGAAAGGTATTCACCTCATGCTCAACTCCAACCACAGCAGCCTCTGCACACTGAGGGTGTGACACTAGTGCAGATTCTACTTCTGCTGTCCCAATACGATGTCCACTGAAATGTCATGTTATTGTTCATAGTTAAGAAATAAGATCTTATCTTAAGCCATTAAGAACATTTCTCATGCCTACAATATAATGTTACTTGTTGCACATAAAAAATGTCTTCTATGATTGCAATAAAATTCATGCATATTTGGAGAATTTTGAATAGAACAATTTGAAGCAATACCTGACATTGATAACATCATCAACTCTTCCAGTGAGCCAATGGTAGCCATCCTTGTCCCTAAAATCAGGATAAATATCAGACCATGTCAATATAAATAAAATAGAGGTTAAATGTAGAATAATTTGAGCACAGGCATTAGGAATCACACTTTTGACAGAAGAAAATGTACAATGAACTAGCGTTGGTGTCATATCTGTTAGAGAAAGATGGAATGCAAGCATGAAATTTATGAAACTCTAAATTACCTGCTGCAGCCATCACCAGAGAAATAATAACCTGAAAATGGCTTAAAGTATGTGGTCTCATATCTTTCATGATCACCATAAAGTGTTCTGAATGCCCCTGGCCATGATCTTTTAATGCAGAGATACCCACTACATTCACCTTCTATTTCATTCCCTTTCTCATCCACAATAACTGGCTGCAAAAGATTTTCTCAAAACAAATCATAAAATAATGTTGGTTTACATTTTCACATAATACAATTTGTTTGCTAATACCTGGACCCCAAAGAATGGAAATGTGGCAGAGCCAGGCTTCTGTGGCCATGCACCGGGTAGAGGAGTAATCTATCATAAAGCAGAGAAATGAAAAGAGTGTTAAATTATCAGGAAGATGAAACAAACAACAACGAATAATTAGGGCACTGCAAATTTTTTTCCCCTTGACTAAAGGACTAACCCCTATGGAAACATAAATCTTTCTACAGAGACTCGATCTGATAATGATAAGCACCATGGAGGAAAATATGGAGATTAAGTTACCATAAAACCACCAGTCTCAGTCTGCCACCAAGTATCTGAAATAGGGCATCGTGAGTTGCCAACGACATTATAAAACCACCTAAGACAAGTATAAACATAAGATGCTTCTGAAGAATTATATATTTGCTCATCAACTGACATAAAAGAATGGATATGAACCTCCAAGCACTTGGATTTATGGGCTCCCCTACACTTCCTAACACTCGTAATGATTTACGAGAATAGCGAGTAACATACTGCATAAAACAAAAATAGAAAACATGTTCAATATTAATAAAAGCATGTGATATAAAACTACATACATAAACATATTTTCTATTCTCTAGATCTACTAGATAGAATACACTGGTATAGAGTACAGCTATCTTTTTTCATAGATATGTTACCGAGAGGGAACTGATGAACACTCAATCAAAAAAATTAATGCACTATAAAAGGGACTTCTGGATGGTTGAGTATAACAACATGCTAATAAGACTTGAGGTAGCATGTTACAAGAGAATTCGATTGAGAGCTATCAGGGAGTCAACAACATTTTATATATGAGAACCAGTAGAAGCGATAGGTACAAAAATTAAAGAGAGCGAGAATTTAGACAAACATGTGTTCCTACCAACAGAAAGGAAGAAAGATAAGCATGAGCATGAAATACCGAGTAGGGAAGGCTCTAGTAAGCAGAGGCCCACGGAAGTGTAAGAGGAATAAAAAGTGGAGTAAATTGTGCTACAGGTTAAATAATGGAGATAACAGCAAATTCAAAGGGAAGCATTAACATAGAAATCAATGGGAATGAACAATGGGTAAATATTGTACCTTACAAATGAGAATATGAATTCAATTTGAAAGAGCACACATGGGATATGAATGAACAATGAGTAAATGTTGTACTTTACAAATAAGAATATGAATTCAATTTGAAAGATCACACATGGGAAATGATGTGCCACATATAATTGACAAGCAGGGGCGGATATATGTATTCCCCAAGTGGCGTAGTTGCACCCCTAGAATTTTTCTTACAGCAAGTGAACCTAGTACTTTTTACAATAAGCCTCCCCAAAAAAATTTAAAAAAGCACCCCCAACTTATCTAAAAGCACTAAAGTAACTAGTAGAGCCCATTTAAATTTCCAAAATAAAGTCATATGGGCCTAGCACTAAAAGCCCAAAACTACTACACTGGAAACCCACAATCTAAAATCCAAGACCCATTTTGATTACTGTATGTTCTTTAAAGAAGATGAAGCTGAAGAGTGAGAATCATTACAAAGCATTTCATGTAAACCCCAAAATCTAAAACCCAAAACTAGTCCACTACAAATAAAACATTTCATTGATGAAGGTAGGGTTACTGAATCTTTAAATTAGAAGAAATAGTCATAGCGGCTTGTCTATTACGACTGGATTTAGCCAAACAATCATAAATTGCACACCATAAAGTAAAGAGTGAGAATCATTACAAATCAACTTTTTTAATTTGATTAAGAGGAAGCTATAAAAGCCATAGCCAAGCAACTGCAAGCACGAACCATACCACAAACAAATCATAATAATAATAATTAATTTAAAAAAATCATTTTGTGGACTTGAGGCAACAGAAGCCTTGGGCAAATGACCACAAGTTGATTGCAACCAAAGTGGGCTCAGTTAACTTGATTAGATGGGGAAATGTTAGAATCTAATATGTATTTGTTTATTAATTTTATTTTTATTGTATTTCTTTAACTTATATAAAAAAATGTTAGAATGTGATCGCAATGTTGCATTTTGCAAAGCGAGTAAGTATACATCTTTTGATTTTATTAATGGAAGTAGTAAAAATGCCCACTTGTGTTTATCTATCACATTACAGACAAAATGTGATGCAACGAAGCTGATAAAGTGTGCCGATGCCGAGTACATTCCTATCCGATACTATTATTCCACCATATTATACTATATTATATATTATATTTTTAGATAAGTAGATACTTGTGCCCCATCCCCAAAAAAAAAGTTTTCTGGACCCACCACTGTTGATAAGAATGGCACAGCTCAGGAGATGGAGAGAAAAATTCAATTTTAAAAGAGGACCATATAATATTAGAATGAAAGTTTAGCATGACCTTCATCTCTTTTAGACCAGTTATAATTAAGAGAACCATACAAATGCATAGAAAGAGACACAGATGAATAGTATGTCGCAAGGAAATGAAAGAAGCAAAGATATGTTTACAAAGACGATGAAACTACCTCCTCGTAAACTCAAAGGCGGTCAGTAACTCCATTTTCTTTCCCTAGAAGAGATCTGAACTCTGTATGCCATTTCACTTAACCAGGGAGAAAGAGTTGCAAAGGGAAGTACTCACCTCATTACCTTCTCGCATGAGAGAACGAATCAGAGTTGGAGCAGTGTAAAATATCGTCACTTTATACTTATCAACAATGTCCCAGCTACGTCCAGCATCTGGATAATTTGGAGCCTACAGGTTTACCCAAAGAAAGGTTCAGAACTATTAAAGAAACAATTACATGAGTGGAAGAGGTGCATGGAGTGGTAAAGGTACAGTCAAGCTCCAAATCAACAATAAAACCAGCAACCAAACAATGGTGCATATCGCCAAGTCTACTTGGTGAAAAATTACTTTTCAAAAATTTACAGAATCATTGTCTAAGTTCCATTATATCTACTGTATCTACCTATCTAGAAATGTTAGCAACTAACCCCTTCAAAAATTACAACAGTAGCTCCATTTAGCAGAGGGCCATATGTTACATAGCTGTGCCCAGTAATCCAACCGCAGTCTGCACTGCAGGAAGAATAAAAGAGATTACAAATTCTTACCTCGAATAATTGAATTTTTCTAGACAACACATTTTCACCAGAACAGAAGGCGGGAAAAAGAATTGCAATGTACCAGTATATATCAGATGACTTATAGTCAAATGCATATTTGAAAGTAGTTGCAGTGTACACCATATATCCTCCGGTTGTGTGTAATACACCCTGCCATCACAAGCGTAAAGAAGTAACTCAAGACGGAAAAAGCAAGATGCTATATTTCTTCAGTAACTTGAGAAGAAATTACCTTGGGCTTTCCAGTACTGCCACTTGTGTACAACAGAAATAGTGGGTCTTCAGAATCAACCCATTCCACTTCACATTTTGTAGGGAATTCTGGGACAACATCCTGAAAGGGAGTTCTTTAGCATGAAAATGGAGATGAAAATCGTTCTATACAGAAAAAAGAAGTATGATTGCACGTGACGACCTCTCAGCAGCAATACAAATAAAAGAATATAATAATATTCTTAGAGAACACAGAGGTGCCTAGAAAAGTGGATGTGGTTTAAAAGCTACAAAAACTTCTTTCAGTGTGACAATACAGTAGTAAAGTAATGCCCCAACCTGCCACCATATATCCCTTCCATCCTGCCATTTAGTAGCCCCCCTCTCCATGGCCAAATGATTTTCATAAGTCAAACACAAACCTGTGGAGAGAAAATAAATAAATGCAGATAGCGGGTGAATTTCACGCTAACACCTATAAATGTAAAAGATTTTTAAAAAGTTACTGCTAAAGAATAATAGGAGAAAAATACAATCAACAGTACATCAATCATTTTGTCATGCCATATGGACTACAATAACTAGTCAAGCATATATATGGAATCAAACAGTAGGGCCCAATAAAAAATTGCAGATTCTGAAAAACCAACATATATAGCATAAAACATTAAACATTCTTATATCTCTCTTGTCAAGATCAATAATGCTCTGGCTGCTTTTCAACCAGATTACTAAAAGTAGTCAGATAATCCAAATACTAAAAGTAGTCAGATAATCCAAATACAATAAGAGAATTATAGTATAAGGCTCTGACTAGCAAACCAAGAAATTCTCAATAGCACTAGAATGTCTTCACAATTACAAAGAATATTGCAAAAGGTCCATAATGTTACAAAGAGTATGATTACAACTATGGAAAAATCATGCCGCTTCTGTTTCTCTACTTGAGAGTTAATGAAACGCAAATATCGTAAGTGTGAAGGCCAGACACTTGGAACACAACAGAACAGTCAAACAACAATTAATGAACCCAATTTCACACAGCCTGGAGCCGAACAGAAGAGGGTTGCATTAGGTAAGTGGAAGCTGATATAATGTTTGAGGGTTGCATTAGGTAAGTGGAAGCTGATATAATGTTTGACACTTCGTCCGACATCTATGAAGTGAAGCGCCAAACAAATATAGATATAAGATGGAACATAATGCTTCACTTAAGTAATGGCCCATCCTAATCCAAACTCTAGACTTTTAGTAATTTACTAGAAACAAATATTATGACTATCATCTTTTAGAGAAACAAAAGAAAATATAAATGATTAATAATGTTGATTATATTTACTAGCTATTCCATATTAACTTCCCAAACCCACAACATTCATTCTCTTCGTCGCAAATGGTTCTCTTGATATTCAACCTCAAGTTCCTACATAAGAGAAAATAGAGCTGCTATCACGATGTAAGCAACACAGGCTATGATCTAAATATTCAGTGCAGAGCACCAACATTTCAAAAGAAACAAGGTTGAGGGGAAGAGAGCAAGCACCATTAGTCATAGTCCGTGAAATTGAAGCATCAACAGGGATGAGAATATGACATGGGTATGATACGATACAGACAAAAAACATCACAAAATCTGAAAACCTAGCACGTCATGTAGAATCTTGTCATTTTGACCTCGCCTTTCGCCTTTAAATCACGAAGTGGAACCCAGCGCTCCGACGCTCTGTAACAGCAATTGGTGGGTGATAATTCAAATTTTTGAGTGGTTATAGACATAGCTTTGACCTTGGAAGATAGCTAATGCAAAGTGTCCAAACCCCCACATACAGGCACCCAACTCCTAAAATAGACCATTTAGAGGTGAACTACTTCACGTTGTGTCTCAATTCAGCCGAACCTCTCAATTTTCCTTCTTTATTTACGCTATTGTGTTAATTATGTTGCTTACATAATTGTAACTCACTAATGCAACCTTAGGGCGTGTTTGGATTTCAATGGGGTTAAGGGAAGTTAAGGGAAGCTAGGTGAGAGAAGAGAAGGGAAGGGAAGGGAGTTCCCTTCCCCTTGGTTACACCCCAATTTGAGAGGTAACAAATTTTATACTATTAAGGGGTGAACTAAGGGGAACTAGGGTGAATAACTTCACCTCCTAAGTGTTCCCAAACAAGGTGAATGGTTCCCCTAACTTCCCTTCTCTCTTATTCCCCTCAATCCAAACAAGCCCTTAGTGTGTTGATGATAGGATTTATAAAAATGAACTCCATATTTAGATCAGTGATACTACCGTGCATGGCCTCCATCATTTGTAGGTTTCCACTTTCCTCTTGCATGAGTTACTAATATGCATCCACCCATCCAAAATACCGAGGTGAGTAGAATCGCAAGGAACACTAACCAGCAACATCCAACTTTTTAAAGACGCATAAATCTTGATGCATCTTTGCTCCTATTTCATGACCCAATAATTTAAAAACCACTATCACACCAAAACATGAAAGACGCAGTTATGACTTAACTATGACATGATCAGCTAAAAAAGTACAAGAAAAAAAGCATAATTTTGATCACAAACAATTTAACAAGATGAAGAAAACATCATTTTGCAGAACCTATGCGTCAGTTCCTCAAAGATGTTGGTAATTTCCTATCCCCCAGACACATGAAAAGAACAAAAAAGTAAAAAAGAAAAGGAAATTACAGACCTCTTTGAAGCATATGACAATTTACAGGTTTCCTACTTCTGCATGAGAATATATTGGATGACGAAATAAGATAGCATTTACTGCTCATCAGCTACCTAGTAGGTCCTCTAGAACCACTCTGCCAAATAGTTACCTTTCTTGGACGTTTTCACAAAAGTTGTCATCGCTTAACAAACAAATGAAAGAAATTTGTCAAATCCTTGTGGACAATTGTCAATGTGAAGTTGCCATTCATTTCCTATCATTTTCTGTTATTATCCCTCAACAGAACATCAGAACATCAGAACAACAATAATGCACCTTTATCCTCATTTTCATTAAGAGATGTTTAAATGGCTGAAATATCTTCTACGTTATACGTCCAACTATTTGGTGACCAAATCCGTAAATTTAGGGAGCTGAACACATTCTTGAAGATTAGAATGCATGTTAGCCCGGAATGGACTCCTTGTTCATAATGTACCGGTCAATTAACTAGAAAAGAAACTGCTGCTTAAGAAGAAGACTTGTATTTCCCACATAAATTTGATAAAGAAGAAACTAAAGAGCAGAGAAATGCTCCCAGAATTATACTTCCAGCTCCAAACGTTTGTATTGATGGCTTTCCATTTTCTAATAATATTGAGGTTTACACTAAGAAGCCTGATGGTTTTTTTAAAGATACTGCACATGTAAGAGAAGGTGCACCAATCAACATGTTTACTCTAAAAAACACTCTTTTGCATAAAGAAATTCCTCAGTTGAAGAATATCCTACTAAAAGTATTTCATCATTAGCCACAGTAGCAGCAATTTCACTGGGATATTTAACAGAAAAAAGAAAAAGTGCTAACACATACCTACAGGAACTCCACTCTTTTCAGATTCAGTAAGCGCATTATCTACTATGTCTTTTAGATGGATAGCTTTTGCCCCCCTACGCACGGCATTGGCTGTTATCACTACCTTCGGTTTGCAATCAATAATCCTCTGAGCAAGTGATTCCGCAGAGAAACCAGCAAATACAACCTAGACACAAAGTAGCAATACATGATACCCCCAATTCTTCACACAGTGAAAAACCCCTAGATGCAACTGATTAGTTGAGGATTCTAGTACCGAGTGCACAGCACCAATTCTTGCACATGCCAACATAGCAATAGGCAACTCCATTAACATAGGCAAGTATATAACAACTGCATCACCCTTCTTAACACCCACATGCTTCAAGTAATTGGCAAGCTGTGGAAAGGCAATAATGTTAGCCCATTAAACATAAACTTAGTGTTCTACAAGAACACAAGGCAATAGCATTTGAAGGAACTTTACCTGGCAAACCTTCTCTAAGAGCTCATTGTAAGTTAACTTCACATCAGAACCCGGTTCATTCCCTTCCCAATACAATGCAATCTTGTCTCCATTCCCCGTCTCAATGTTTCGGTCCAATGCATTGTAACATATGTTTGTGCTGCCTCCTTTGAACCACTAGATAGCAACAGGGTAGAGAACCAGTCAAAAAATTCTGTCTTCATCTGTTTTCATATTTTCCTCACAAGCTAAAGAATTTAACGACTGACCTCAATCTTAATAGGCCCCGTTGTCACATCAAGATTTCCCGTATAAACTTCAGGGTCCCATTTCTCTTTCCAGTAAAACTCTGATGCAATCTCTGACCAGAACCCCGCAGGATCATCTATCGACTTCTTGTACATTTCCAGGTACTACAACATGAAATTTATATGAGAATACCGGATATCAGATGCCACCTTGTTTAGCAAAATGAGCAATTAAGAGACAGAAATGGTGAGGTCCACACCATAGGATGTGGCTTACGAGGTGGACCTCGCAACTAGTATATCTCTTGATACGTTTCCAGATGCTACAATATGAAATTTATATGAGAATATCGCAAATGAGCTGCCAAATTAGTAAGCAAAATGACCTACGAGAGATGGAAATGGTGAGGTTCCACACCATACAATATGACTTGCGAGATGGACCGTACTCGAGCGTATCACTTGCTAGCTCATATAGCAAAATGAACTACGAGCTCACACTCATTAATTTCATGCTTCTATTGACGACCATAACATATAAAATAACTTGATGTATTAAAATGCATACTTAAATCTTTTATCAGCCAAGCCAATAACTACTGACTGAATCCTTTAACAGGGAACTTCAGAACCATTAAAAACAAACACTTTTCATCTAAGATGAAAGATAAGGAACGAACTGCTAAAACCTCTAAGTAGTGATCTTTGGCTACATTGTTCGTACAATCAACCATTCTAATCAACGCATTGCATATAATAACTATTCTAGATCAAGCCCAGAAGGATTGAATCTTTTGAGAGGACACGTCATAATCACTCAACTACGAGTTCAAGACAAAAAAGAACTCCTACATAGATATCACATTTAGATTAATACACTAAAATCATAATCAACCCCAAATCAAAACTTTTTAACTTAATGCGGAAAAAAGTCAAATTCTTCCGTCAGAGAGTTTCAAAAGTAAAAACCCGCTACGACCAAATTCCAAAAAAAAAGGCGACAGCTTTTCCAAAAGACACAACCTGACCGTCCCCAGAGAAAACAAAACCAAAGCAAAACAAGGGGCCAGAAGCTAAAATTTTACTTGCTCGGGCGAAGAAACGAGGGCCCCCCTGCAAAACTCCTCGCTAGGGTAGACGGCGATCGTCCTCGTCGCCTGCGATCGCTCGCCGAGGCGACGGCGTTGAGCGAGAGGAACTTCCCCGCCCCGACGGGAGCTCCAGCATCGCGCCTCCCGTGGCGGAGGCCGTTGACGATCCTCCCTGCTCTTTCGTCGGCGATGAGTTCGTCGACATCGTGAGCCGCGAGTGAGCGTACGCGGCGGGGGGGAGAGGGGGTGTGGCGAGGGGGGGTTGAGATCTGAGATGGGATAAGTACGAAATGGGGCATAATTATAATTTGCGAATTTTTATATAGTTTTTCGCAGTTGTGTTGGGTTTTTGGATCGCGAAGTCTGTCTGTGTTTGGGGATTTTTGCGCGAGCCATGTTGGGTTGTTTTGGGGGGTGATTAAACCGAGGAGAGTTGACTAATTGGAGACTAGTCAGGTTTGTGAAAGTTTTTTCATTTTGCCCCTTGATTGTAATGAATTGTCGTTTATAGTCTAGTGTAGGTAACTTGTCTCATATCAATTGTTTAGCATTTAATTTTTTTTTTTTTTTTTGGTCTAATAATTGGTTGGCTTTTGGTTACGATTGCTAGAGTGAGAATCCGAGAAGAACAAGCTTCACATGCTGGCTTAGACCAATCATCACTAGTGTGGGTAAATTGTCACTACGGTATTCTTTTGTGAGGGGCTGTTTGGTTGTTGTTGGTAAAGTTGTGTATTTATGACACGGTTTGGAAAGTTGTTGTCCGTGTTAGACCCTAGAGGGGGGTAATTAGGGTCTTATGCTAATCTAATCCGATTAAATGCCAATTAAAATTAATTAATACGTTATCCTAGCAAGTATGAAATACAACAAGATATGTAAGCTAGGATAAGCAATATGAACAATGAGATATATCCTATATGAGGTATACAATCTATTATGGGCAAGAATATGCAATATACACAAAGTGATATATCCTATATGATGAAATATATGCATATATATAAACTAACACAAGGGGTAAACAATCTAAACAAGATAGTGGATGATATAGATAATGAGCTAATGACAATGGCGATATAAGATATGAACATAAAAATGAATGAACGCCAAAGCACACTCAAACAAGCAATATGATCACGGAGTTCGGACCTTCCATCCTACGTCTCCGCTCCCCACTCCCGGGGAGAAATCCACTAACACAATCCGGTTTGGAAGCTGGAACTTCTTCTACACACTCGGTTTTCTAGCTAACCGAAAACTCTACAACTCACACTCTTGCAATCACACTCTACACCCACTAAGTGTTGGACCTAGCCGTGTCTCACTCAAGTGCTCGGTTACAACCTCTCCCTAGGCACGTCAACCGACGCCACTCCTCTTGGGACGATCCCCGACTCTCACCACACACTCCTCACTCGGTGTACAAGTGTATTACAAAGTGGATCTCACAATAAGCACAATATAACAAATGATTGTTCTCAACTATGGATGAGAACTCTATTAAGCACAACTCAAAGTTACAATCTCTCACCACCCAACTATACTATGTATGTAAATACTAAAAGCTCAATGTGGGTGTGTGTAACAATGAGTAAAATCAAAATCAAACTAAACTCAAATATAAAATCTAGCTTAAGAACAATGATAATCAAACAAGTATATAAATGTAAAGCTAGAGTTTGAGTTTAGAAAACTTCTCAATTTGATAACAAGAGATGGAGGGATGATAGTTGGAAGCTCAAACTTCAATAGATAATCTCCTCAAGCTCTTGTGGAATTTGATTCACAAAATCGAAACACTCAAATGCTTAAAAGCTTATAAACACACTTTAAACAAACTTAAACCCTTGATTAAAACTTTCTTAAACTTGTTTTAAAACTCTCTTAGTTAGTTTGAAAAGACATCAGCAATGGGGTATATATAACAACCCAAGACATCAGCCAAAACCCCAAGGAAATGACCAAAAACCCAAAAACAAACAAAACAGAAAACTAGCTCCCCAATGCAACGGTCAAAAAACTAGCCGTTGGAAGCTGAGAGAATACTCGTCGGTCGACCGGAAAATTCGTCGGTCGACCGAAAATTTTCATCGGTCGACCGGACCGGTCGACCGACAGCTATCTGTCAGCCCAGTGAACTTTTGACCTCAGGTTCGGTCGACCGGTGCGGTCGACCGAAAACTGATATGAAAACTGTTTATCTGATTTTGAAATGCTGTTTAAAAATATCAAATAAATTCCAAAAAATGTAAAACTTTGGGGAATGATTGTAGACATGATAATAAACATGCTACAATGACTGGTTTCGAAAAAGGACTTCCCAAATGAAAAATATCATCATTTTGCAAAATAGTCCAAAACACGAAAATGTAAACATGTGAATTTTGACATTTTGGCTAAACCAACTTTTGAAACTTTACAAAATGATTTTATAGACTTGAAGAAAGATGTAAACTATTGTTATGAAGTCTATAAACAATGAATGTAGTATTTTATCAAAATACACATATAATGCACTAAAACATGATTTCATTTAACTAACTAAAATTGATATTGATGAAATCATATATATGCATATAAGTATGAAACAAAAATATGTTTTTCAATATAACTAAATTGTTTCATAGTAAAACTAGAAAACTATCAAACCAAAACATATATGTATATATATAACTATGTATATATATAACTAAATTGTTTCATAGTAAAACTATCAAACCAAAAACCAAACCGTGTATGTGTGTATATGATTGAGCTTCAAGGCTTCACCGACATTCCGCCAACCTCCTTTGGATATGATCGTTGAAGCTCTATTCCATCCATCCTCCAACAACGTTGTTTGTCTACAAAACATAGGAATGTACAAACACTAGACAAACAACATTAGTAGTAAATTGTTTGTAAATCATTATCAAAACAAGAAGGCCAACAATCTCCCCCTTTTTGATGATGACAAACAATTTACAAAAAGGATATATGCATGAAAAGAAATGAATATATAAATTACAATTCACATGCATATAAACAAGAAAGAATATACATATACTCACAATATTTCTCCCCCTTCGACAACATCAAAAAGGGGACAAAAAGAATAAGAGAGCGAAAGCTCCCCCTATCAATAAGCATAGGTGAGTATAAAAAGAATATATATAGGGATTGCAAGAAAGAATATACATATACTCACAATATTTCTCCCCCTTCGACAACATCAAAAAGGGGACAAAAAGAATAAGAGAGCGAAAGCTCCCCCTATCAATAAGCATAGGTGAGTATAAAAAGAATATATATAGGGATTGCTCCCCCTATCAAAAAGCCATATAGAATATATGCAATGAAGACCATGGCAAACATATGTGAGTAAACATAGATGAGAAATATGCTAAACACCACTCACATACAAAAAGACAATGAGAACACATATAAAATGTCAATATGAAAAATAGTGTCTCATATCAAGGACCATAAAAACCATGTGTAAAGATAGATTTATGAATTCAAAAGAAAAGGAAAACATGAGAACCATGAAAAAAGTTTTCAAGTGAAAACAAATCACTCAAATGAAATCATAAATCAAGATTTGAGTCCAAAAGCAATGTTTGATCAAAAGGAAAATTTTCTTTACATAACTTGATCAAACCACTCATAGAATACATTATAAGGCACGAATAGATGATCCATAAGCACAAACATATAAATATCATCATATAGGTGAATTATAATGAATTCAAAAGCAACAATTCAAAACAAAATTTTTAACAAAAGAATTTCAAGAGAGGCAACAATATATCAAGCTCTTAAACTTGTTCTAACCTATATAATCATTCTAGCATCCGGTAAACATGATTTGGGAATAAACACCCAATAAACCCGGAGGGTTATATAAATGCAAACCTCTCATGAAAGCAAATCAAATAATCATGAAAACAAAAGATTTGATCAATAAAAGGAATTGTTTTCATAAAAATTTCAAATACATTTTTCAAAACCAAGAAAAAGGAAAAAATACTAAAATTCTTGGCTTTAAAAATTATTTTGGCACCCAAGTATTCTTGGTGCCGGTTTGTTTAGGGACATGACCCCTATCATTAAAGCTCAAAGTCCTAGGGTTATGAACCATCTTTGACATATATGGTGCACGGGATTGGTCATAGCAATAATTACTCAAATGACCCTTCCGATTGCAATATGTACAATAGAAAGGAAGCATTTGCTTATGATGAGAAATAGATGCATGTGCATGTGTGTGTGATGAAGAAGCCTTATGAGATGCACAAGAAGCATTAATCTTAGAAGATTTGTGTGCATCATAGCAAAATTTAGCAATGTGGCCTTTACGACCGCAAATTGAGCATTTGTAAACTTTGCTATACATATGTGCATAGTGAGTGCTTGGTTTTGAAGAGTTAGCACGAGACTTTGCACATAAGTCCATAAGTTTCTTGTTATTAACAATGCATGTGTTAAGAGTTGAATCTAAAGATGAAATGCGATTTTTAATATTGTTCAACTCATCATTAGGCATAGAAGCATTGTCAATAGAAGTAGAGCAAATATGATCATTTTTAAATGATGTAAATTTACTTCTAATAGACTCTACTTCTAACATGGCATCATTCTTCTCATGAATTAAGCTAGCAACATTAGAACTCAAGGTAATATGATCCAATTTTAATTTTTCATTATTTTCTTTAAAGATCACATTATCTTTAGCAATAGTATCAAATTTTGATGCTAGCAATTCATGATCGGATTTCAAATTAACATGCTTGCTTTTAAGATCAATGAAATTATTATGCAACTTAGTGTAGGCATGCATTAACTTATCATATGCACAAGCAAGTTCATCATTAGGTAAATTATTTATAGATTCGAACTCGCAAACCTCACTAGGGCTATCGCCTAGTGGCCGTGTGCATGAAGCTCCTTTAGAACTTGAAGCGAGATCCTCCAAAGCTTGTCGGATCGCCTCCAAGTCTCCTTGATGTGCTTCTATAAATTTTCAAAGTTTGTAAGCACTATCAAAATGAACAAACTTGTTAGACATAGATGAGTTAAAAGCATTTAACAAATATTCTAACAAAATGTTGTTCATAGTAAACATGCGATGATCATTTTTATTCCACTTGGATTTCTCCAAAATGGGCACAATATAAGCATCATCTATAATTTCCCATAAATCAAAATGTTTAGATCTAACAAATAGTTTAAATCTAACACACCATTGGGCATAGGGGAAATTGTCTAATCTAGGAGCAACACTAGAATCATAGCCTAAACAAGATGCATCATTCATATTCATAATTTGTAAAAATATATGCAAGCAAGATACAAATAAAGCTCAAAATTAGATTAGCACAATAAGCTAACTTGGATCTTTAACTCAAGGCGATTAGACCTTAAATCAAAGAGCACCAAGCTCTGATACCAATTGTTAGACCCTAGAGGGGGGGTGATTAGGGTCTTATGCTAATCTAATCCGATTTAAGTGCCAATTAAAATTAATTAACAAGTATATTCTTGCAAGATAGATATACAAGAGTTATGTGCAAGAATAAGCAATATGAACAAAGGTAAATATCCTAGCAATGATATATACTATGAGATATATGCAAGGATATATGAGCTAACACAAGATGATATATCCTATCAAAGAGATATACAATATGATATATGTATAGGATATGTAAACTAACACAAGGGGTAAACAATCTAAACAAGATAGTGGATGATATAGATAATGAGCTAATGACAATGGCGATATAAGATATGAACATAAAAATGAATGAACGCCAAAGCACACTCAAACAAGCAATATGATCACGGAGTTCGGACCTTCCGTCCTACGTCTCCACTCCCCACTCCCGGGGAGAAATCCACTAACACAATCCGGTTTGAAAACCGGAACTTCTTCTACACACTCGGTTTTCTAGCTAACCGAAAACTCTACAACTCACACTCTTACAATCACACTCTACACCCACTAAGTGTTGGACCTAGCCGTGTCTCCCTCAAGTGCTCGGTTACAACCTCTCCCTAGGCACGTCAACCGACGCCACTCCTCTTGGGACGATCCCCGACTCTCACCACACACTCCTCACTCGGTGTACAAGAGTATTACAAAGTGATTTAACAATTAAGCACAATATAGCAAATGATTGTTCTCTCTAACAAGGTGAGAACTCAATTAGGCTCAACTCAATGTCACACTATCCCACAACCCAATTATATAATGTATGCAAATACAATAAGCTCAATAGGTTGTGTGTGAACAAAGAGTATCAATAAAACAATTAAACTAAACTCAATATGAAATCTAGCTTATGAAATTATAATCAAAATAATAAATTGTAAAGCTAGATTGAGTTTAGAAAACTTCTCCAATAAATGAAAAGAGTGAGAGAGATGATTTGAAGCCCAAACACCAAAGATTATCTCCTCAAGCCCTTGTGAAATTATCTTCACAAACCAAACTCTTAAACACTCTTTTAAACAAACACAAAACACCCTTAAACTTGTTTTTAAAACTCACTTGATTAACGCTGTATATCTGATTTTGAAACACTGTTTAAAAATATCAAATAAATTCCAAAAAATGTAAAACTTTGGGGAATGATTATAGACATGATAATAAACATGCTACAGTGACTGGTTATCAGAAAGGATTTCCCAAATGAAAAATATCATCATTTTACAAAATAGTCCAAAACATGAAAATGTAAACACATGAGTTTGATGTTTTGACCTAAACCAACTTTTGAAACTTTACAAGATAATTTTATAGACTTGAAGAAAGATGTAAACTATTGTTATGAAGTCTATAAACAATGAATGTAGTATTTTATCAAAATACACATATAATGCACTAAAACATGATTTCATTGAACTAACCAAAATTGATATTGATGAAATCATATATATGCATATAAGTATGAAACAAAAATATGTTTTCTAATTATATTCAATTGTTTCATAGTAAAACTAGAAAACTATCAAACCAAAACATATATGTATATATATAACTATGTATATATATAACTAAATTGTTTCATAGTAAAACTAGAAAACTATCAAACCAAAACATATATGTATATATATAACTATGTATATATATAACTAAATTGTTTCATAGTAAAACTATCAAACCAAAAACCAAACCGTGTATGTGTGTATATGATTGAGCTTAAAGTACCAACACACATAATATAAACTCCTAAACTAAATTACCCAAGCAATCTTGATCTTCAATTAAGCTTGACTTGGTACATTTGCGGATGAAGCTTGAACTTGATCTTTAACTTGAATTGTACGTTGCTTCACTCCACAATTCCGCCAACCTCCTCTTGATATGATCGTGTAGGCTCAATCCATCCAACCCCCAACTACGTTGTTTGTCTACAATACATAGGAATGCACAAACACTAAACAAACAATATTAGTAGTAAATTGTTTGTAAATCATCATCAAAACAAGAAGGCCAACAGTCCGCCTCATCAATTTCACTTTTATACTTTTCTTTGTTTGTTTTTTATTCCATTGGAATCGTAAATTGTTTGTTTGGTTTGCAAATGTAACTTTAATTGTTTTGTTTGGAAAGTGTAAAAAATGGTCCCTACTCAAATGATCATATTGATTGGAATTATTTTTTATTATTTTTTCCTGACTTCAACGTCAGCTTTCTACTAAAATCATGTCTTTTTTTATGAAATCACTTTACAAGCCACATCAGCATATGAAATCACTTTACACTATTTTCACAACTACAAACAAACAATTGAAAGTGATGAAAGCTGACATTGGGACCCACTTTTTTACACTTTTCATCCTTTTACATACATTGGGACCCACTTTTTTACACTTTTCATCCTTTTACATGGTAAAAACATACAACCAAACAGCCCCTGAACCCGGACGGACCGTCTGCTCATATGCGAGCTCTTCTAAGATGAATCATTTGTATTCCAGTTATTAGGATTTGTTTGACAACCAAAAAGCATATGGAAAGTAAAATAGTGTCATTAGTTACTTACATACATCTATAAATCTTAGGAGGTCAGGATTTTTTTAAAAAAAAAATGGAAAATTTAGCCCATCATCTACACTCATGCCAACTATCAAAGGATTATACAAGAGTCATAGCATAAGTTTAATATTTCTCGTTTTCTATCAGGGGGGGATGTTTAATATTTCTTATAATGGAACGTCACCCTTTTTATTTACTATCATTTATCTTATTCGCATAACAGCCCAGATCCTCCACAATAAGTGTATTATCTTGCTCCTCACGTGAACGTACGCACCATCTAAATTATTGGGGAATATATCCAATGACTTTACAGCAGAAAATGCAATATCTTCAATTTATCCTGCATTCTTATATTGTGCTACGTACGAAAGTGCTTTCTCTATGGGCTTTTCTAGTTTTAAGGGCTTCAAGTCAAAAAAGAAAAGGGTAGGCTACAATATTTCCATAGAAGAAATTTTCAAAACAGCCTCAAACCATGTTTTAATTTTCAAAACCGATCCACTTTTATTTTTACCAAAATCGACTCATTTTTTGCCACGTCAGCTTAATCTCATTTCCTAATTAGTGGGAGTTGCCAACTCCGACTATTTAGAACATAAAAAATCAGATTTAAGACTTCTAATTAGGGTTTAACAACCTCCTAAACAGTTGGGGTTGCCAACCCGACTGTTTAGGAATGAGATTAAGCCGACGTGGTAAAAAGTGGGTCAATTTTGGTAATAAAAAAAATGGGTCGGTTTTGAAAATTAAAACATGGTTTGAGGCTGTTTTGAAAATTTCTTCTATTTCCATAACTCCGACTATCACCCTTTATCCAAAAACAGTCTCACATTTGCTACCAATGTTCTCCGAGATAGAGCATGAGTTATTAGTATCTTCAACTTTCATTTTCTTTTGCTGCTGTGTTGTTTATTGTAGTTGTGCGTGTCAACTCAAAATTGAGTGCATTGCGCCTTCTATAATTTTACAAATTCCAATTGCTGTTTTGATGATTTTCACGATATTCAGAAAATACTGAACAAATAGTGAAGATTCCTTCACTTAGAAAATTAGTTTACTCCGAGAACTCCCTAGATGCAACTTTACTAGAATATTGTGAATGATTTGGTTAAAATAACGAGCCATCAGGCTCCAGAAATACAATGGTTTACAAGATAGATTTCGCATTTAAGATTTTTAACTACTTATTTCCAGTTGAAAGACATATGGATCTAATTTACCTCAATGCTTTTTTAGCTGAATACAAAGAATCTCCATAAACAGCAACAGTTATGCTACCTCATCAACAATCTACATGCAGCAATTGTGTTCAACTGATGAATCATCCTATTGTACAGTTCGCCCACTACGCGCTCGCTCGCCGCAGGGGGGGGGGGGGGGGGGGGGGTGGGGGGGGGGGGAGTCCAATAACAGTCATGCTCTTATACGGCTAATTCAGCTTGATCCAGGGAATTTACGGACAGTGATATTTTTGTGTGAGAATATCCAAAATCACCAATAGTCACCGCAAGAGCATGAACCACCTCTAAAATGATGAAACCTAATTGCGTCTCTCACTACAATCTCCTTTTCTTCAGTCTCTGAAAACAACTTCATTGTCTCATGACAGTCTCCACATATCCTCAAATTCTTCATCACCCTAATCGGAGCCATTGCTGGCAAACAAATCATACCTAATGCTACAGCTAACTTCTCACTATGGCAATTTTCTAAACTCACCTTCTTCTCTATCTTCATCATCATTTCGTGAAGTTTTGAATAGATTACATTACTCTGAGGATGAGACTTATCTCCTGCCACAAATGAATGAACCGAAGCTCCAATCTCTATCCAACTTAAACCAGGTTCCTTTTTCACCCCTTTTTCTTTCATGAGATCTCTAACTCTCATTGCTAACTGTTTCTCGCCGGATTCTAAGTGCATGTTGTACAGAAGAACATAGGACGAAGAAGCACTAGGCTCGAGTTCAATTATCCGCTCTGCTACACGAGTACCTCTGTCAGTGTCTCTGTGAATCCTGCAAGAGCCATGTAATGCTCGCCAAAGGACGGGGTCATTACTGAAACCAGAGTCCAAAAGGAATTCCTCAGCCTCACCTAACCTCCCTGCTCGGCCAAGGAGGTCAACAATGCAGGCAGAGTGCTTTACATTAGGGTTTATGCCATAGTCTCTCTGCATGCTCTTAAAGTACCTAGAAGGAACAAATGAGACCGGCCCAGTAAATTGGTAAATATAGTTTTTTAATGTAATAAGCCTATAATTGAATTTCTTTTAAGTTTATTTTTTCCAATCAGTTTCATCGAAATAGATTGCTAAAAAGAAAAAGGTTGTCATCTTTTATCTAAAGTTTGAATTAGATATATGAATCATGGTTGTGCCTTTTTATTATCGAGTTTTTTTCTTTTTCTTTTTTTTGGTGGAGTAGCGTATAGAAAGCTTTAATATATAAGTTAGAAAATTTTCACAAAACTACCATGAATACTGATATGCATTGCACAAAAACTACCATGAACATTTTGCACTAAACTAACATACCTATCGGTGGGTAGGGTAATTTGCCAAGTGACATGTT
>NC_033802.1:65734474-65752484 GCF_001876935.1 Asparagus officinalis
CCCCCCCACACACACACACACTCTCTCTCCCTTTTTTTTTTTTGCTTTACATATCTTCTATATTATCGTTATGAATGTTGTGGGTTCATAAATATAAGCAAGGTTAGCTTAGACCTTTTATCTAAGACGTTATTAAAAACAATTTCCAATAGGTCATGGTATTTTTCTGCAATTTTGAAAGTTCAGGATAGTTTTCACTGATAAAAAAATATTAATTGTAATTTTATTTAAAGCCCATCAAAATACATGGTAGATTTTGTGAAAGTTACCCCATAAATTTAAGCAGAAAGTATAAGGGCCTACAAGCTAGATATTTTATCATTAAGTACTTCTTAATGAAAAACACAAGTTACCTTAATCCTTCATCAACCAGTCCCCCATGGCTACAAGCAGTGAGTACACCGAGGAAAGTGACATGATTAGGAGCAACGCCACATTCGTCCATCTCCTTAAAGAGCCTAAGAGCATCTCGAGCACAACCATGCTGAGCATGGCTAGAAATCATCGCAGACCATGAAACCACATCACGGTCCTCTGCCTCCTCGAACGTTCGACCTGCAGCATCGATGTCCCCTGACCTCGCATACATGAAGATTTGCACATTGCCATAAGCTGTTCTTGTATTGAATCCAGCTTTTATTGAAAAGCCATGAATCTGCTCACCGGACCTTTTCATCGCTAAATTCGCACAAGCACTCATAACACTACATATAGTGAATAAATCGGGTCTTCTTCCAATAGCCAACAGTTCACAGAACAAGCTCAATGCCCTTTCGTGTTGCTCATTAGAAACACACCCTGAAATCATGGATGTCAAAGTGACAATGTCTTTTTTGGGGATAGAATCAAAGCATCTCAATCCATCTTCTATAGAACCTGAATCAGAGTACAAGTCAATAACTGCACTTCCAATGAAGTCATCAGTCTGAAGGTTCATCTTAATTACCTGTCCATGAATTTGCTTGCCAAATTCAAACGCTTCGTTCAGATTGCAAGCTTTTAGAATACTCGAGAATGTGAACTTTGTTGGCCTAATTCCTTCCCTCTGCATATCCAAGTAGATGCCCAATGCTTCCCTTGTGAGCTCATTCAACGTTCCTTCTTTCACTTGTTTAAATGCAGAGATCATGGTATTAAACACAACAACATTGCGATCTTGCATGAACCTAAAAAACTTAACAGCCTCGTGCAGCAACCCATTCTTGGAGTACATGTCAATCATCGTGCTACCAACCATAACATCCATATTGAGCCCAACCTTAACAACAAACCCATGAATAGCCTTTCCAATCCCCAGCAAAGAATTCAGCCCCGAGCAAGCTTTGAGCACGCACCCAACCACGCACGAATTCAAATCCACTCCGCCACGAACCATCCTAACAAAAACCCTAACCGCCTCCTCACCCAAACCAACCCTCTCATACCCCGAAACCAACGAATTCCATGACACATCATCTAGCTCCTCCGAACCCTCAAACACCCTCCTCCCCATCTCAACATCCCCGCACTTTGTATACATCCCAATCAAAGAATTCACCAAGAAAACCCCGCGACCGAACCCACCAGCAACAATCAGCCCGTGGACCACCTTCCCAGTGTCCAAATCTCCGGCTCTCGCGCAGGCGCTCAGAGCGGCCGCGTAAGTGAACTTATCAAGCTTGACATGGCCATACATTGCGTCGATGAACGTGGAAATTGCACGATAGTGGAGACCCGAGTGGAGGTAGGCGGAGATGAGGGAGTTGTAGGAGACTGAGTTTCGATGTGGCATTGTGTTGAACAGGTGGTGGGCGGAGGAGGCGTCGGAGGATTTGGAGTAGGAGTTGAGGAGGGTGTTGAGGAGGAAGAGGGACGGGTTGGGGAGGGTGGGGGATTTGAGGAGGTGGGCATGGATTTGTTTGGTGAGGAGGAGGGAGTGGGCGTAGGATTGGAGGAGGTTGGTGTATGTTAAGGTGGAGATGGGGAAGGAGAGGTTGGGTTTGGGTGGCATTAGAATTTGTTGTTTGAATGTTGGTGTTGGAAAAATATAAGAATGATGGAGAAGGGAGCCAAAGGAGTCGTTTACTCAAGAACAGAAGTTCAAAGTTTTATACACCATCCAGCTTGAGCGCCTAAGGGTATTTAAGTGCAAGTTTCAAAAAGTTTAAGGTGTTTAAATGCAAGTTTTAAAAATTTTGTAATATATAAGTAGAAGAAATGAGGGTATACAATTGCAAGTTTTAAAATTTTGAAGGTAGAAAAATCCTGTCAAAAATAAGTGAGGATATATGATCTCAAATTAGGGAAATCTATAGGGTATTTAAGTGCAATTATTACTCATACGAAAATTTAGTATTAAATGAATAAAAAGAACGGTAGCCGGGGGGCTAAAAAGCGTAAACGTCGCCTGAGAGATTCGAACTCTCGCGGGAAATCCCATGTACTTAGCAGGCACACGCCTTAACCACTCGGCCAAAGCGACGTTGATGGTAAAAGCCTTGGTTGATGATATTTATATTATTTGTTTTAATAAACTTTTGTGTTTGTTCACCATTTTTATGGGAGGAATGCCTCGGTACTCCGAAAATAGCATTTTCATGCTTTTTTAAAAGGAATAAGATCAAAATTGGCTAGGAACAATAGAATGGGTACATTCGATCTTGATGCGGATTATTTTTTTCAATTAGATGGTAATTAGAGAATCTCCAATTCCTCTAATCACTGTTGTACATTCTAAGTTCAATGGACAAAATTAGGCCACGAGATAAAACCACTATGATCTTGAAAACCATTACTTTTCAAAAACTAATAACCGTCGAAAATCACTATCACAATAGTTGAGTCTCATTTGGGCATAATCTCGTTTCTTTGTGAGATTCTTTCATATTATTTCTCTCTCATTTAGATAACCGTTCTTTACCGTATTTTAAGGAGAGTTTAACAAAAAAGTAAAGTCAAATGCTAAAATTATTATAATTTATATAATTATGCACTATCCATGAACATTACTTTCGTTCTCTATCTACTTTATTTTAAAACTTGACTTTTGATCTGGTTAATTAAATTAGCTAGGAAACAAAAAAAAAAGTAAATTGTTTAAATAAAAACTTCTACACGCAGCGTATAAATAAGAGCAGATTATAGAAAGGAAAAAAAGAACAGAAATTTGATAGAATAAAAGTGGTAAATTTTTAAGGAAACAAAATACGTACAGACCTTTTTTATTTTTTACAGGGGTGTCTCCGTTGGTGGGGTTTGGTAATGGAGAGTTCAAGGTTGGGCATGCAGCGGATAGAGCGGCAGAGGTCAAGGTGGGCAAACATGATCAAGCTTGCAAGGACAACCAACACAGCTTCATCCTGTTCGCTTTCGACACGTTTGGTTTCCTTACAGCTGATGCGGTGGAGTTCCTCAGGAGGGTTCAGAAATTCGCGAATAAGAATGTGGCGACAGCAGGGTCCGCTGAGTATGTGTTTCGTAGGTTAGGTTTTGCAATTCAGAAAGGATTAGCGGCGCAACTTGTTGCCCGCTTGTCATCATCACATGTGTAATATTTTTATAAAAATTATTTAACAAGTTAATGAAAAAAAATTAAGAAAAAAAAAACAAAAAAAATATAAAAAAAAAGAAAAAAGAAAACCCGAGATTTGTTTCATGGGAGAAAACCGGAGATTTTGATAAGAAGAAACTATCTTATCCCTTAATTTGTGGTTCGGAGAGAGAAAAATGACTGGAGAGAATTACTAAATTTGCCATCAGTACTCCCAAATTCAGTTTTAAGCGCTCCGAAGCTGTTGGCTTGGTAAGAAAGGAGAGAATAAATCGAGGTAATTAATAAAAGGGAAAAGAAACAAATCACAAGAAGAAAGAGATGATGAGTACCAAGGTTTTATAATTAACCCTGAAAGTTCATTAAAATTAATAAGTTGGGTGTGGAATTTTTCACCCCAACTCCAGCGCAATTAAAGGAAGGGACAAAATTTCAAAACCGACTTGTTTTGAATTTTATTCCTAAAAAATGACTCGTTTCAAACTTAATTTTAAAAACCGACCCAGTTTGCTAAAACTAGGTTGGTTTTTGAAAAAAAAAAGTTCTCAAATTTTACGGGAGTTGAAGTCCCGTGAAGTTTTTTAATATAAAAAACTTCACGGGACTTCAACTCCCGTGAAGTTTGGGAACTTTTTTTTCAAAAACCGACCCAGTTTCAACCAACTGGGTCGGTTTTTAAAATTAAGTTTGAAACGGGTCTTTTTTTGGGAATTTTTTGACAAACAGGTTGGTTTTGAAAATTTATCCTTAAAGGAAGATTGGAGAACGAAAACTCCGGTACTTATTTAAGAGCATGGGCAGCAAGCTCCCAGCTCCGACGTGGCCAAGCTCCCAGATCAAAGCCCCTCCAACAGCCTCCGAAGCACTCCCAACGACCTCCCAAGCGGTGACGTGGCGGCCTCCAGCTTCGGAGCTCCCAAGCGCTCCACAAATTTGTGGAGCGCTTGGGAGCTCCCAACTGGGAGAGGATTTACAAAAACCCCCCTCCAAAATCAGAAATCGGCGGTGGGATCGGAGACTTCGGGGTGGGATCGGAGACTGAAGGCGGAGATGATGGCGGAGATGATGGATGATGGCGGAGATGATGGCGGAGATGATGGATGATGGCGGAGATGATGGCGGTGGCGGTCGAAGAATTGGGTCTGTCGAAGAATTGCGGTGGCGGTGGCGTTCGGAGACTGCGATGGCCAGCTGGGGTTGGGTCGGAGACGATGGTGGCGAAGGGAGAAGGTTTGGTCTGTCGAAGATTTGGGGATGAGGGTTTTTTGGTCTGTCGAAGAATTGGGGTTGGGTTTGTCGAAGGAGAAGAAGGATTTTGTGATTTTTTTTTAAATGGATTGCGATCTTTGATTTTAACCGTCTGTCGAAGATTTGAGTTGTGAATTTTCTTCTTGTTGATAATCGAACGTTGTGAAAATCAGGCTGTTGGAAATATTGACGTTGTGGAATCATACCGTTGGGAATATTGACGTTGTGGAAATATTGACGTTGTGAAAATCCTGTTGAAAAATTTACTGTTGTAAAAAACATCTATAAATTCACATCTCACTACTCAAAATATTTCACACAACTCTCTCATAAAAAAAACTCAATATATCCTTATCAAATTATAAATCTCATGGATCTCTCACAAAACTATTATTCGCATCTCCTTACCGGTGAAGGATCGACCTTATACTCGCCGTTCTATACAGAAGTCGTAGAAGAAGGTAACCCCATCGAGTTCTCGCAATCAGCAATACAACAAGTGTCATCCCAAGAAACACCGACCACAAAGAAGAAGAAGGCTTACACGCGGTCCGAAAATTAGACTGTCCACGAGGATAAGCTTCTTATGTCTGCTTGGCTGAACACGAGCCAAGACGCCATCCAAGGTACGGGGCAACACAAAGATAAGTTTTGGCACAGAGCTAACGACTACTTTATCCAATACTCCACCGATCCAACGAGTCGCACACCAAACCAAATGATGCACCGTTGGTCAACGATTCAACTGTCGGTCAACAAGTTCTGCGGGTGCGTTGCTCAGATTGAAGGAAGACAAAGATCTGGTACGGGAATTATTGACCAGGTAAATATTTAACTTATATGTTTTTATGTAAATATTTAACTTATATGTTTGATTATTCTAAATTTAACTCTTGTGTAGACTGCAGAAGTAAAAGAATTATACCAATCCCTTTATGGTAAGTCATTCGTGTTTGACCATTGTTGGGTTGAGTTGCGTCATCACCAAAAGTGGAGCCAACAAATGGAAAATTACAATAAGATTCGATCACAGCCGAGAAGAACCATGAACTCTGATTCCTCACCAAACAATTCCATGCCAGCGACCCCCATCGAGTTGAACATTGACTCGGATGATGTTATAGCAAGGCCTGAAGGGAGGAAAGCGGCAAAACTCAAGAGGAAACAAAATATGGACAAATCTGAGTCCGCGAAGTCCATTATGGGAGAGGCTTTCGCGTGGATGAAGCAAACCAACAAAGAAAAAATGGAGCTAAAACAGAAGAAACGAGATGACGATATCATGAAGATCGATCTCTCAACACTCAATTCAGTTCAACGTCAATACTTTGAAATGCGTCAGGCAGAGATTTTGGAGAGGTGGATGTCCAAGGGTTCTTCCTAATTATCATATATTGTACTCGCATCGCATCCTCATTAGTTCTTCCTAATTATCAAATATTATCTTGTATTAGATTTATGATTGTACTTGAAGTTGAAAATTTTGGCATTGAATGAAAACAACTACTTTATTAAAAATGAAATTGGCGTAGTACAACAACTTGAACTCCTTTTCTGAAATTACATTAGACATAAAGAAACTTAATCCTCGGCGATGGATCCCTTAAGCTGCCACAGATGCTCGATCAAATCATTTTTTAGTGATTTGTGTGTTTGCGTGTTCCTGATCCGATGTTGATTTTGGATGAACTCAGTTAGAGGCATCGTCTGCACATGAGAAGGTTCAACGACTGGTACCGAATCAGTAAAGTCGAAGTTGTTGTCCAATTGACAATCACGTTCATCTTCAACGATCATGTTATGCATTATGATACAAGCTGTCATGATATCTTTCAGCACACAAGGTTGCCAGAAACGTCCTGGTCCACGAACAATCGCAAATCAAGCTTGCAACATGCCAAAAGCTCGCGCAACATCTTTTCTTGTGCTTTCTTGTTGTTGAGCAAAGTACTTATGCTTGTTTCCTCGAGGTGCTGGAATAGTCTTCACTAATGTGGACCACTCTGGGTAAATCCCGTCGGCGAGATAGTATCCCATATTATACTCGTGGCCATTGACAGTATAGTTGCACGGTGAAGCTCTTCCCTCCGCAAGTTGTGCGAAAACCGGTGAACGATGTAGAACATTAAGGTCATTGTGAGACCCCGGCAGTCCAAAGAAGGCATGCCATATCCAAAGATCTTTGCTAGCTACGGCCTCCAAAATAATTGTGGGTTCATGAAAATGTCCAGTATACATACCTTGCCAGGCAGTTGGACAGTTCTTCCATGTCCAGTGCATGCAGTCGATGCTCCCAAGCATACCAGGAAAACCTCGTTGTGAGCCTTCCTCGAGCAGGCGTGCAACGTCTTCATTAGTCGGTGCACGAAGGTATTCCTCTCCAAAGATGTTGATAATCGATCGAACGAACCTCTTCACGCTCTCAAGCGACGTACTTTTACCGATCCGAACTTAGTCGTCAACGGAGTCAGCGGATGCTCCATATGCGAGCATCCGTATAGCTGCAGTAATCTTTTGAAGACTAGATAGTCCTAACTGTCCAGCACCATTCCTCTTTTGGATGAAATACTTGTCATGTTTGACGACTGCGTCGTGGATTCCAAGGAATAACGAATGCCTCATTCTGAACCTTTGACGAAAATAATAAAGAGGATAGGTTGGTGCGTCAGCAAAATAATCTTGGAATAACCGATTGTGTCCTTCCAGTCGGTTTCGATTGAGCACGATACGTCGTTTGTGTTGAACCGAAGCTGAACATTTCTCTTGTTCTTCTTCCTCAACGACAACAGCTCCCATAAGAAAGAACTTCTTCATCATTTCATCATCGCTAGAGCTAGATGAGCTAGACATTTTATTCTGGGAGATGATGGGTTGAGGAGAGAAGCCGTCGAATTTTATAGGAATCAGTCGGTTGACGGTCAAAGTTTGCGATACCTCGAACTTCGTGCCCAATCTCGAAAACCGCGGGTTACCTCGAAGACCGTGTGCGTTACCTCGAAAGCCGCGGGTTACCTCGAAGACCGTGTGCGCTCCCTCGAAGACCGTGGGTTGCCTCGAAGACCGTGTGCAACGGTTAGAAATAAAATACAAGAGGTTTAAATATAATTAAAAGTAATGGGTGAAATATTAAAATAGAAGAGGGGTTTTTTTGATATTGTTGGAGCTCCTAACTAGGAGCTTGTTGGAGCTCCATAAAAGAAGGAGTGCCTCCCAAGGTATAATTTATTAGTTTTTTATTTTAAAAAGCTTGAGAGCTCTTGAGAGCATGCTGACTAGGACTCCCAACTGGGAGCTTGCTGCACTTGCTCTAAGAAGCTTGCCATCGGCACATTTAAAATTATTTTTGGTAGTGATAACTACACTATAATTTTTAAACTACTCCTGCACTGCGGTGATGTGGAGGTGTACCACATTAATCACCTATTACATAGAAATGGAATGTTGAAAATTGTTTCTATTTCCTTAAAAAAAACTTTTCATCTTCTACATCTTCCACATCTTCCTCCTCAATCCGTGTTTCCTGCTCACAAACCCATGTTTAATTAGTTTCAAATGGATGTGCCTGTGCGTTCAATTTTCACTACTAGACGAGTTATATCCTAAAATTTAATGAGTCTAAATAACAAGAGTTGACCACATGCCATATTAACGGGTCGGGTCTTATAATTTGAAAGTCAACCTAGGTGTGAGCAGTGTCACTCTAAGACGATAGACGTCTTCAAGTCAGGGCCTATTAAAAGAATCTGAGTCCAAAATGAAAGGCGTCTTCTGCACAGACTTCACTAAAGAACTCTCGAACGACGGAGTCACCTATCAGCTTCACCAATATCACTCACATAGTTGCAATGGAATGACTGACCCCACTATGTTTAGTGCTACTGACATATGTATGAATATCATTACGACAAAAGTTAGGAGAGTGCCTAGTCTTTCAATTAAAAACATAAATAATTAAAGCAATTAAATAAGTGAACTGACACATGCGAACAAATTAAGCAGATATCACACCACATTAAAGTTTTAAGGCATACCAACACATAGATAGCTTGCCGACGTCGATCTCCATGTTACATGTTCAAGCATTGATACACTATTTACGTTGTAAACACAACATGTGCTACCTTTGACAAACATAATATAGGAAATGGGTCCAAATGTTAGAGTGACAAAGCACATCAAAGACACTACAAGAGGAAGAAAAAAAAATATAGCTACATGATTCTACAGTATAAGTCATGACCAACCGTTAATAGTAGCATTTACAGAAATCAATATCTTTTAAATCTAGCCTGTTAAAATCCATAATTTTTTTTCTTTTCTAGTTTTTAATTGTTAAGAGACTTCCCCGTAGTAGAAGAGGCAAGTCTGACAAGGAAGCATTCCAACTTTTTGAATAAATATTTTTGGGATCCTATTTTGAAAAAATAATCCAAGCATTCCAAGCCATCATTAATGGTTTCTATATATTATGTGTGAGATGAAGCCTTGGAGATGGATAATAGAAGAATCTCTTCTGACTGTAATTCTACTCTCTTTTATAATTAACATGATCCTTTATTGTAAGGTATTCTAGACTTCATGGCACTATGGAAGAATGTGTTGCTTTTATACTATAATCATACTTCTATTTTGTTTTAAACAGCCCATTGGCCGAACAGTCTAAACCATTTTGCCAAAAATTGCCCAAACCGTGCCAACTGTTTGGATAGACCATCGGCCAAACGGTTCAAACCGTTTAAACCGTTTGGCCTAACGTTGTACAAATGGTTGTAACTGTTTGGACAGAAGTTATACAAATGGTTGTAACCGTTTGGCCTAACATTGTACAAATGGTTGTAACCATTTGTAATTTTATTAAAGAGCAATACGGTTACAACCATTTGGGCACTAGTGGAAAACCAGACATCGTTGACGGACATTCCTGTTAATAATGCCTAAATTCCCGTCGGTGATAAATATCTTTGACGGCCTCACGTCAAGGATAAACCGTTAGCAATAGTCCCGTCAGTGAAGAATTATCTCTGACGGGGTGCCGTCAGTAATGTATATTACTGACGGCAAAAACGTTGACGGCAAAAGTCGTCAGCGATAATAAAACATCGCTGACGGTTATCCCGCTAGCGATGTTATGTATATCGCTGACGGGACTCCCGTCAGTGATGTTGATTGCTGACGACAACTCGTCAGCTATGAACCCANGACGGGATTCCCGTCAGCGATACGTATCGCTGACGGGATTCCCGTCAGCGATGTTATATACATCGCTAATGGGAATCCTGTCAACGATACTTATCGCTGATGGGAATCCCGTCAGCGATGTTATGTACATCGCTGACGGGAATCCCGTCAGCGATGTATATTAGCAGCTAAAAAAAATTTGGCTGATTATAATCAGTTCCCTATACATATAAATCTGCAAACAACGATATTTCTTGCACATTCCAAAACATCTCAAAATATATACAATCCAAATTTCACAAACATCTCTCATCCAATCACTTTTCACAAACATTCAAAATATGTACATTCAATTTTCACAAAAAGTTCTAAATCCATAAAAATTTCCACCACAAACCATACACGCATATCATAAGTTCTAAATCCACAAAAATTTCCACCACAAACCATACACGTATATCATAAGTTCTAAATCCACAAAAATTTCCACAACAAACCATACACGCATGTCATAATCTCTAATATAAAGATGTCCAATATACAAACACGAGTTTAGGATATAACTCACTAAGATAGGTCATCCGCCCTATCCATGTCATTGTATGCGTTGCCACTGGCGGCTCCATCCCTACGACTCGTGCTCCTAATAGCATCATCTCCACTCTAACAAAAAAATAATCTAAATTTAGAATCACATAATATTGTGTAATCATGTTTTATATATATAATAAGTATACATGTCTGCTACTCTCTCCACTACCAGTAAATGCCTTTTGAGTGGCCAAAAAGTTCATAATCTGGCTTTGTACCCGAGTAGGAACCCGCCTTCTACAAGATTGCATTATTTGCCTGGAAACCATCGCAAACGTAGCAGTAGGGTGGATCACTCACATAAGCTCCTCTTGAATATCCTCCCACATCTCCTCGGGAATCTGACCATCTAACATATTCATCACAGAGGAAACAAGCTGCATCGCTTGCTGAGTGCAATCCTCCTGCGGCATGTAAGAGGGCTCCGAGGGCATAGTCGATGGCGTTGAAATCGGCGGAGGCTGGAATGGTGTAGACACCCTCTGAGCTCCAACTCTCATCCACATGTTCCTCCCCTTTTAGGGAAGTCCACAAACTAAATGGCTCACATTATAATTCTGCTCTCTAGTAAGGGGCTCCTTGCTCTGTGCAATAAGCTCAGCATATGTGTTTTCCAGAGCTTCCTATAAGACAAAAAAATAAATTTAAGAATTGGCCTTTCAAAAATAAAAGATATATTTACCTGAACAAGTAAAATAAAAGATGAAGTAGTTCCACAATTGAGGAGGCTAAGTGCTAATAAATGGTTGAAGGGTGTTTTGTACAACATAAAAGTACTACATGTGAAGAAGGGTTTATGGGCAATTTACTCTCCACCTAATGTTTTCTATGAAGTTCTTATACTCTGTAACTATATTGCGTACCCCCTCTTCCTCCTTTTTATTTTTTTATTTAAATAAGCAAGATGGAAGCACTAGATATCAAGTAATATTAGAAATTCAGTCAAAAAAATGGATTATAATAGATGCATGTCATTTCAATTTTGTTAATGAAAATCTTAAAGTGGTGTGAATTTGGCTTCAGCATAGAATGGGCTCTTAAATAGACTTATAAGTTTGTGAATGAAGTTATTGTAAATTGTAGGCTGTCTAAAAATCACAACAGATAGCTGATCCCCATCAAATATCAATGATGAAAGTTACAATCTGACGACTTCCAGAAGACTATAATTTAAAGATTTTTACATAGATCGATAAAGGTTACAATCTGACGACCTTCATAACAACTGATGAAAGCTCTAATCAACAGCCTTCACAATCAACATCGGGAGTTACAATCTGACGACTCTCGTATTTTTAAAGAGCCAAGACGAAGATTACAAGATGATGGTTTTTGCAACGCTCTAGCAAAAGAGACTACAAATTGACGGTCTCTTCAAATCCAGACGCAGAGCTCACCTCTGCGTCCCAGATTCAAAACGCATAGCTCGTGGCCGTGTTCCAAACTCCCAGAAGCAAAACGCAGAGTCCCTCCCTACATCACCACATCAAAACGCAGAGTTCGTAGACTCAAAATGTAGAGTTCGTACAGAGCTCAACTCTGCGTTCCAGACTCAAAACGCAGAATTCATGCAGAGCTCAACTCTGTGTCCCAGACTCAAAATGCAGAGTTCATTCAGAGCTTAACTCTGCGTCCCAGACTCAAAACGCAGAGTTCATGCAGAGCTCAACTTTGCGTCCCAAGCCCAAAACGCAGAGTTCACAACGCAGCGCGACCTGTGCGTTCAGCCATCAAAATAGGCTCAATTCTACGTTTTAAGTCTAAAACACAGAGTTTGGGCCATAAACGCTATTTTTCAGCGTTTGACTCGTTCAAAGCACGAACTGAACGGTTTCAAAACCGTTTTCCCCGTGATTTAGGGAGCTGTTTAAGGGGGCGGTTACACCCCATTCAGCCCCACTTAGGAGCGAATTAAGGGGACAGTTACACACTTTAATCCCCTATAAATAGGGGTAAACTCAACTGAGTTTGGGTCCTGAGGCTTAGGGGCTTTTGAGATCTAGGACTTGATAGCAAAGGGGGAGATCTTGGAGCATCTTAGAGATCTAGAGATCAGCTTCTTGGGATCATCTTCTCAGTAGCAGATCATCTTCGAGCTTCCCGCAACAACAAAGTTATTGGAGCTTTCGGCCTTGGCTGATTAACCGACTTTCGGTTCAAATTAACTCTTTTACAAGAGTTTAAACTCGTTCAGAGTTCTCTAACTCGTTCAGAGTTTTTAAACTTACTACGCAAGTTCTCCACAACGTCAAATCGTGAGGAGGAGATACCATTCCAGTAAATCAAGACGTGCGGATCGTTAACGGAGAGCAAACTCGACGCGAGCATTCGAGGGAGGCACTCCATCGCCACCGTGAAGAACCCAGACTTAAACAAAGGGGAGAATCCAGATCATTCTCCTCTCTTTTGTAATCAGGAAATCTAAATTATAATTGAGATCGAGAGAATACAAATCAAATTTCTTTCATTTATTTACTATAAATTTTCCACCAAACATAAATATTATATCATGTCAATGGAGTGATTTTCTCATGATAGGCTTGAAAGAACATTATGGAGTCTTGAACTCTCTAATGGTCAATCGTGTTTGGCATTGACTTTAGTAAGATTGTTGGTAGCATTAGTCTTTTTAAAACATGATTTATCAATACTAAAAGAGTGCCATCTCTTTATAATAATATTTAATTCCATATACCTTTTGTTATATATATGCATGCATCTTCCTTAACACATTCACACATATAATTCATGTATGATAATTAAGATGACCAAAGGAAGAGTGCAAACAATAAATTCCCAACAAAAGAATAGACTAATAAGAGCTAAGATAATTAGTTAACCTGCATTTTCTTAGCCAATTCTAGCTTTTGTTTCTTATTCTCATCATCATCGTACCCCGTCTTAAATTGAATCATCGTCCTCCTGTGCAGTTCTGGCAGCGGGATAAAGAGAGTGTTCTAAGATTTAAAAATATATTTATTAGTTTTATTTATCAAATATTCTAGGAAGCAGAGAGAATATATATAGAAGATTAAAAGACTTTACACCGTTGTCCTACAAAATTGATCCTCAATCTTGGCAAATGAAGTAGTCACCGTATGATGATCATAATCTTTCTTCCATCGATTTAGTTTATTTCTCTGACATTTTTTCTTCAACATGAACAAAGAGGCTGTGAGCGGTTCCTTGAGATAAGACTTTCCAAGCATAGGGCATTCACAAAATTGATCCTAAATCTGGGCAAATTGTTGCTATCAGAAACTATCAAATGTTTTAAATTTTCTACACATAGGGCGGCATTCACAGAAGTTGTGAGCGGTTCCTTGAGATAAGACTTTCCCGGCATTAAATTGTTGATATAGGGACAGTAAATAGTGAAGTAGCACAAAGAGGTTTCTATGAGAAATCAAACATGTATTTACGAATGGCCAAATTCTATATATAGGAGAACTAATACAACATAAGCAACTAAATCTTTTTACCCGAGAAATGAATGCTTTGAGATGTTAAATCTTGATGTCACTGATTAAGAATCTTTTGCCTCCTCTTCTACGCATCTTATGCAAATCAATAATAAAAGCCGGCTATATCTGGGTGAATTTGTCTGTGATGCACTTTAACCATTTATTTTGTAATGTCCCTTTCATATTTGCTTCTGCAACTTAGAGCCTTTATCAAATTGATGTTTTAAGATGATTTGCATTGGCGAAGTGTTTTCTTTTGTTTAGCTTCCATCATCTATCAGTCTCACTCATGCTCAATGACACAATTTTTTTTAATATAATCATTCACTCCAAGATGGGAACATTCCCATATTATTGCTAAGAACATAGAACATTCCTTATGAAATCCAAGGCTTACATAACCAACACGTATGCTAGTTGTAGAGTCACAACAAAAAAGTTTGGACAAAGAAGATGCTTTGAGTGATAAACTATGAAGCCTCAGAGTTCAAGATGTTTATGCTGCTTGATAACAAAATTTATCTACAGAGTTTTGAGTTAAGGATGCCATCTCTGTCATCAAATCTTTGTATGCTAAACTAGATATACAAAGAAGTTATTCACAGAAACATACATAAAAAAAGGAATTTCCATCACTATGGACATGGTCATATACAAAGAAATATTACATAACTATTGACAGGCAATTTGAATTAGTGGGGTTTGTCCTGACACTGATACAAAGATATTTGGTAGGATAAACTGGAGGTTCCATTTTTCAGATAATATGTACCTCAGGTTAATTAGCGGTGGTCACGGCCGCGCTGGACGCTGCGGTGGACGTGACGGTGGTGGGCGTGGCAGCCAAAGGGTGAGAAGAGACTGCTGGATGACGCAGCACGGCGACGTGCGGTCGTCGACGAACTCAGGCGGCGACGACGAACTAAATAAAACGACTAGCTGGACGCAGACAGACGGGCGGGCGGCGGCGGCGGGCGGCAAAGACGCGATTGGGTGGGAGGCAGCGGCGAGCCGCAGCGCGTTTAGGTTTAACTGTTCGTAGCAAAAAACCGGTGAAAAATTCAATATATATCCAACATCGCTGACGGGCTACCCGTCAGCGATGTTCATTTCCCATCAGCGATGTTTTATCCCTGACGGTATCTAAAACATCTCTGACGGTTTGTCCCGTCAGAGATATAAACATCGCTAACGGCTATTAACCGTCAGCGATGTTGCCATCAGCGATACCTAGTTTTTAACTAGTGGGGGCTGCACTTGCCCAAACAGTTCCAACCGTTTGGACTGCCGTGTTTTGTACTAAAAGCCAGCACTAACACATCAGCGTACCGTGGGTGGGTGTAGTGTAGAAATTATTAACGTGTCGTTATCATTTTCCAATTATGTTTTGGTGTAACCAACCTGTTGGCATTAATATATTTATTAACAGTTATATAATTTTGATCAGAAAACTATTGATTAAAAATATTTTAAAAAAAATAGTACTACGTATTAGCTTGAGAAGTGGGCTCATCCGTTATTTAACTGAAGAATTCGTACGTGGACTCGCTCAACTAACAGCCATTAGGCATAACCACTCCCAAATTTGTCTCCAAACCTCGGAAATGGTCTACACTCCCTAACTAACCTACGAGAGAGTGATGGACCCCTATTTAAGGTAACTAAACCCTCACTCGCTGAATTAAACAAAAAATGGGTTCCTTCTCCCCTTCGTCTCTCTTCGCCTCCCTCCTCCTCCTCTTCTCAAACTCCCGCTCCTCGCTCTCCGAGACCTCCTACATCCCGAAATCACGTGCTCAGACGTCGGCTTTGCCGAGGGGCGACGTCGATCTCCTAGAGTTCCCGTTGAATCTAGAGTACCTGGAGGCTGAGTTCTTCCTGTGGGGGGCTCTTGGCTATGGTCTCGATAAGGAGGCGCCGGCCCTCACCATGGGCGGGCCTCCACCCGTTGGGGCCAAGAAGGCCAACCTTTGCCCGTTTGTTCGGGACATTATTACGCAGTTCGCCTACCAAGAGGTCGGGCATATCAGGTGAGTGTCCGGTAATTCTGATCCGTTGCCATGCTCAGGGTGTAATATACATGGGCTAAAAAGATATATATATATATTGTCACAAAAGAAACATTCATTAAACGTCACTAGATAACTGATGTTTAAATGATTGAATATCCTTGAATCGGTGCAAAATATGAAGCTGAATATATGATCCTCCCAAGGTTTGATCGCCTTAGAGCATTAATTGTATAGCGAATATGATCCATTGGCTGCTAGTTTTATGCCCCGTGAATTTAGATCGGATTTTGTATCTCTTTCCCTAATCATCTAACATTGCTAAATAAATCGCAATAAGTTACAAAATATATGTATAGGAAAGGCGTGCAATATCGATCAATGCTTGTGAACCGATAATGACTTGCATTTTGCAACCATAAATAAGGATGCTATAGGCTAATGAACTATATATCGAAATGGATTTAAACGCAATTACCTGCTGTTTGAGCTACGATGAGCTCAAACATGCGTATTTAACCATATATCCATCTAACTGTCTTTTCTAATATGTTATTGCAATCTTTGCAGAGCAATCCAGAAAACAGTGAAAGGGTTTCCGAGGCCATTTTTGGATCTGACTGCGAGCAATTTTGACAAGATCATTGAGAATGCGATGGGCAGAAAGTTGGAGCCTCCCTTTGACCCGTACGCAAACAGCCTCAACTATCTGATAGCCTCTTATATCATCCCTTATGTTGGGCTCACCGGATACGTGGGAGCAAACCCTAACCTGATCAGTCCTCAAAGCAAGAGGGTAATAACTAGCTAAAATCTTAACCACCGTCCAGTATGAACACTGCGTAGCTAGATAGTTGTGATTTGTTTGCAACAACTAATTACACATATATATATAATTGCGATTTTTAATCAATTTACTAATTAAGTTAACTGCAAATATGATCCCTTGATATAGTCACTTGGAAGTTCAAAACTATTTTATTACAACTAGAGCGATAACTGTTTTATCAGGAGGACTCAACGTGACGACAAAAAATTTAATTTATTCTCATGCGACATCGCAACCTGACATGAATAACATCATCTAGAGTTTATAATTACGATTTTTTTTGCCTCCTAAATAAAATAAAAAAAAAACAGCTCGTGGCTGGCCTCCTCGGCGTAGAGTCCGCCCAAGACGCGGTCATCCGGAACCTGCTCTACATAAAAGCAACGCCCCGTCGTACCCTACAACATCACGGTGGCCGAGCTCACCGCCCGCGTCTCCGGCCTCCGCAACAAGCTCGCTGCGGCTCGTGCGTGAAGGACGAGGGCATCGAGGAGGGTGCGGAGGGGAAGATCGCCGGGAATGTCATCGCCGGCGACGAGAACTCTTTGGCGTTTGACAGGACTCCGGAGGAGATATTGAAGGTTGTGTACGGGGGTGGGAGCGCGAGCGCGCCCGGGGGGTTCTTTCCTAAGGGAGCTGGTGGGAGGATTGCTAGGTCCTTTCTTGATAAAGTTTATTAATTAGGTAGATTTTTTTTCTTCTTCTTCCTTTAGTTTTGGTTTTTTTTTTTTTAATTATAGTTTATTTATGTGTGTGTGATGACTGAGGAACGCTATATGAAATGAAAAAAATAATAATAATGGCTGCATGGCTGCTAAAGTTCACAAATCTCTCGAGCGCTACCGCTTCGTATAGTCGTGAAGCCTGTGGGAATTTTTTTTTTTTTTTGAAGTTAGTGGAGAATACTCTTTACTAAAGTATGTCTTAAAACAACACGAGTGTTGTCTATCATCTACATTATTATTTAAAGTTTGTCTTCTTCTTGATTAGTGTGAGCTTCATTTTTAGAAGGGAAAGTTGTGTCAATGTGCCAGGACATAAGAAGTTGATGTGGCCCGGTCACCTCTACTTGGCTCACGTGCAATGGCCCTAAAAATATCAAATAAATATGACCCAACCCTTCGAGCTCAAGTCGTACCCGTATTTTGACCTGAGCACCCGA
>NC_033802.1:65752494-65756932 GCF_001876935.1 Asparagus officinalis
ATGGCGATGTGGGTGTTTGGTCACGATCACATTTATGGCGACATGATGGAAGTTTTGTGGGAGAAATATTATTGGCAATTTCCCTCCATTAAATCTCTCACTAACCCATTTTTTTGTGAATAAATCTCATTTATACTTGAAAACTCTCATTTATAGAGTTAGGGTTTATGATCTTCAACCCCCCCTCTTGTGCTAAAATTCCCTTCATTACTCCTTATAAACCCCCTTTATTAATGGCAGAGAAATCTCTCATATGCATGGTGTTCTTCAGTTGAGAAAGCGGTGTTCTCAATGGTAACGTCTTCAACATCCTTTTTTGAATTGAAATGTAGTGTGGCGGAGAGGGTCAAAGCTCCATATGATGCATTATCAATGATATATAAATCTAAAATGAACCCTGATCTCAGTTTTACGATTAAGAATAAAGATGATTTGAAGTGTATGGTGGAGCATAACCGTAATATTGGGTGTGGGGAGATCTATATGCAAGCCATTGTAGATATAGATGTTGCCAAATATCAAAACACCCTAAAGGAACCTCCTGAAATGTAACTTTTGAGAAAGTTGTGATTTATGTGATTAAAGTGTGGAGAAATGATTAGTATAGAGTAATGTTTCAGGTTAAATGCAATATATGATATATTTATGCTAACTATATGTCATGGTTGTTAAACTTACAAGATAGGTGTTAGTTTTAATAATCAGACATTAATTGTTAACCTTCTTTGTTATTTTAACATAAATCATTATATTTGTACAGCATTATCATCACTACATTGAAGTCACATTTTAATGATAGCACTCCTGCCACAAGTCATAATTCAGAGAGGATTCACACTGATAATCCGTGTGGTGACAATATAATGCGATCCGATGACATTATTAACAATACATTAATGATTCCTGCTTTTTGGTGCACTGCATTAGCTAAAGAGGGTCAACAATTTGAAATTGCCAATGAATTAAGATTTGCTTTGTCAAACTATTCCATGGCCAAAAAATTTAATTTTGAATTTGCAAAGAACAAACCAAAACATATCAGAGTTTTTGCCGACATAAAGAAACTTATAAGTGGCCTTGGATATTGTTTGTTTCTCCTACTAAAAATAAAGTGAGACTTTTGATCAAGAAGTTTGTGAACAAATACACTTGTGGATAGCATGGCCAAAATGTAGGTCATTTAAGGGCATCCCGCAAATTCATTGCAACACAATTGCAATGACTAATAAAGGTGGGCTAAAAATCCATCATGTTGCTGTGCAAAAGGAGTTTCGCATAAAGTATGGTCATAGGATTGATTACAGTAAGACATGGTGTGGTAAAGAGAGAACATAAGAGGAGCTATATGGGGACACGTATGAGTCCTACGATCAAATATAATGGTAAAATTTTGAGCTTTAGTCTTACCGTTTTTTTATTATCTTCTAAATATAGGGGTTACGTGTTATACCTAACCATTAACAAGTGAATTTTACCAAATGCTTACTAAGTTACATTGATAACATGTTAATTTTACCAAATGCTTGTTAAGTTACACTTATAACTGTTAACTTTCGTAGATGACTGTTAATGTAATTATTGGGTACTAACACTAACAGATAACATGTGGATTTTACCAAATGTTTGTTAAGTTATACTAATAATGTGTTAATTTTACCAAGTAGTTATTAAGTTAATTTTACCAAATATTTGTTACGTTATACTGATAATCTGTTAATTTTACCAAGTAGTTATTAAGTTACACTAATAACTTTCATAGATGACTATTACGTATAATTGATGGGTGATAACATTAACAAGTAGTTATTACCATTTAAAAGTAGTTGTTAACTTTTACATTTTATTTTATAAATTTACTAAAGTGTGATCATTATATTTTTTTAATTATTATTCTAGGCATGAGCGCATGGTAAAGGAGACAAATTCAGGTAGCTATATTTCTATTGAACAACATGAGGGAAGGTTTTCAAGACTCTTTATTTTTATGCTACTTTCGTAAATGGTTTATTGAGTGGATGTAGGCCTCTTTTATTTTTGGATGGTACCTGTGTGAAAGATCGATATAAATGTATACTCCTTTGCACCATAGCATATGACAAGGACTAATGGATAATTCATTTAGCTTATTGCATATGCGATCAGGAGAATTTGATCAAATGGAAGTGGTTCCTCTAAGGTTTGTAGTCCATACTTTATGAAAAGCCTGACACATATAATTCTCCCCACTAATTGGCTATAATTCCAGATGTAGACAAATTAGAGAATCAGTGAAAGAATATTTGTCAGAAGTTCTACGCTCTAGATGTGTGATTATCATATTTTATTACACTTTTATATCATCATTATCTATTTTATTGAATAAATAGATAACTAATAATATGTTTTTCTCTTAAACTATAAGGAAAAGAAGAATTATTGAATAAGAGCTCAAATAAAGATTATTTCGAGCCCAAATGATCTTTAATAAAGCCCAAAATGCCTAAATCCAAAGCCCACTACTAAATTTAAAAGCAAAATATCAGTACTCATCCATTAGTAATTATTAATAACATGGTCTGCAATTAAGTATCAAATCAAATATGAAAAGAAATAAAGTCAAATTCATGCTCAGGATGATCAACTTTAAATAAAATGTGATATCTCCTAATCTAGAAAGTAGAATTCAACATATTATATAAATGAGGAGGGAGCCATCCAGATTAATAGATTCTAGAAATTTTATTAGCAACAATAGATTATGATAGAAATCTGAATTTAATTGATATATTCAATTATTTGAAGGCCAAACTGAAGAAGCACAAGAGCATTTAAGAGAAGTCTAAGAATCTTAAATGAATTAAATACAAAGAGATGAAGCTCATAAAGCTCATCTCTCAAATATTAAATTAATGGTATAGATTAATTTGAGAGATTTTATGGTTATGAGGGTTACTTTGGGCCTAAACATAATTATATGGTTGTGAGAGCTACTTGGGGGGCCAAGACAAATTTAAGAGTTGTGAGAGATTCTTATTATTTATAAATAAAGGGGTAGAGTGATGATTTGAGAGTGTAAAAAGTTTTGTAATAATATCCATTTAGAGTGGAGGGTTGTCCTTCATTAAGAAGACCTTCCAAAATCGTAAACTTTATTTACAACTAATAAAAATGTTTTTTCGATCTTTTAAATTTGTTTCTTCTTTGTTAATGGAGATGAAGATGAGGATTTACTTTCAAGGGGTCACCCCCTTGCAATGTAATTTTTTTATTTTATTTTTAGAAATTCATGTTTTAGGATTTTATTTTGTTACATTAGATTAGATTTTCTTTTATGCTCTCTTATTTTTATGTTGTATTTTTCTTGCACTTCTATAGCATAGATTTACTTTTATGCTCTTTTATTTTTCTTGTATTTTTTAATTGTATAGATTTACTTTTATGTTTTTCTATTTGTGTTAATTAGTTAGATTTTCTGTATACTCATAATTTAGATATTTATTTCTTTATTTTTGTTCTTCTCTTTATAGTTACTCTTTCTTCTATGTTTTCTAGCATAGATTCTATTTTCTTATTTTTATTTTTAAAATGTGCAACTAAATATTGTAGGAATTTTAGAGTTGTATGAGGATTTGTTGACTGCTCTCTTATGCTCAAAATAATCATGTTTAGGATAATCAACTAGAGAACTAATTGGTAGAAAAAGAATTTGATAATCAATGCTTATCTAAAGTAAGTTGATAGGTTATGCTTATGAATTCTAGAACTACTATTTAATTATTATCCTTTTCATAAATCATAATTTTACTTGGATGATAATTTGATAGGTTATGATTTCCTTGAGTGTTTTGATAGTCTATGCTTAATATATCCAAAGTAAAATATGATAAAAAAAGTGATTAGTTCATAAATTCTAAATTAAATCAATTAGTGGATTCAATTCTAAATTCCTATCTTATCTACTTGATTTCCTCCATATTTACATGTTTTGATTTTTCTCTTTTTGATTGAACTTTCTAGTCTTGATTTTTGCTCTTTTCTGTTTTCTTATTTCTCCTCCATGTTTATTTTTTGATTTTTTATTTGTAAATAATCACACATTCTCCATATCTTTACACTTTCACTCTTCTTTGCCCACACACACCTCTAGAACCATTTTAGAATCTTTTCCACACACCTTCCTCTTGGGATTGACATTAAACTATACTATAACTTGATTGTGTACTTATAATATCGACACTATCTTCACAACACATCAACGTGTTCAAGATCTCGTTGAAAACTTTAAGTTAAAGCTAAAGGACTTGGGAATGAAATCGAAGGACACTCATATTCTAGGGAACTTGTTCTAATCAGCTTGTTATAAATACACCAAAGAAGAATGAAATGATTAAATGAAAAAATATATATATGATATAGATCCAAGGGGATATAACATTGTTGTTAACTACTCTCCTGAGCA
>NC_033802.1:65756942-65769998 GCF_001876935.1 Asparagus officinalis
AAGTTATACAAATCTTGTTAAGTATATGCATTATGAGTGAACCTTTTGTTTATATACGTTAAGTTTATATTGTAAGATGTTAAGGTAATCATATAGCTGCTAATGCAATGGTATAATTGTTAATGTTCTTTTATAGCTACAACATTTATATTTCTTGTAACTAGTACTCAAAGTGCAATCCCATAAAACTACACAGATTGATTTGAAGAAGAATACATGCTCTTGTCGGGCTTGGGACGTAACTCGAATTCCTTGTAAAGATGCTTGTGAAGCCATCATGTATATAAAGATAGATGTTTACCAATATTGTTATTTGTTTATGTCCGTAGAAGCATTTGAAAAGAGTTACAAGTCAATCATTTATCCTATACTAGAATATGAGAACGTAGTGTGTTAAGGAATGAGATTGAGCTACTTCTACCACAGACTACCAAAATAAAGGGGAGAAAGAGAACATGACGTATCAACAATAGAGCTATTTATAAATGTGCTTTGAAATGCTCTACATGCCACACTGACAGTCGGTTTGATACAAAGAAGAGGAGGGGATGGGAGTGATTGACTTAAACCTAAAGGGAAGGAGTGGAAAGGAAAAGAGTGAAATGTATTCAATTGTGATTGGATAGACAATAAGAGGATGGAAGGATACCCTATAATACGTGTTTGTTTAGATTATTCGATGGGAAGGGAAGGGAAGCTACTTGGCCAATATGCCCTTTTTAATAAAACAAGAAAGAATGCCATTTAATTTTCTCATATAGGCTAATATTAAATGTTTAAGAAAATTCCACTTTAAAACCTCTCCCCTCCCCTGCCAATCCGTCCACTTTTGGAAGGTAGAGAAAATGATTGAATTTTCCAATTTTCATCCCTCCTCTCCCCTCCCTATGCTAACTAAAAAGTGTAAACAAACATAATGTTAGGAGGAATAGCATTCTACCCCCTCCCTCGCCCTCCCCGCCTGAAAGACTCTATCCAAATTACATGTGAAGGTCACAACCGAGCAACGTGCAATAAACTAATCGTTGATTGATAAACGTGATTTGAAATACTTTTGGGAAACAACCTGATCACTATTTAATAAATGTGATTTAAAATACTTTTGAGCAACAAACCTATCACTGATTGATAAATATGATTTAAAAGCGAGCTCCAAGATGAGGGAGTTGCTAGGTCTTATCCTGTCGAATGGGATGTAGCCCCTTATCCTCCAAAGTTCGAAGTCCCGACACTACAAATTTTTGATGGCACGGGATTACCGAACCAATATATCTATTATTTTAAGTCACGGACTGGAAATTTGATATCAAACGATGTCATACTGGCCCGATTGTTCATTGGCACCCTCAAGGGAGTCACATTTGAATGGTTCAGAAAACTGTCTGCCAGATGTATCCAAAAGTAGGTGGATCTAGAGAGACTCTTCCTGTTAAGATTCTTTGAAGAGGATACATAAGTCTACATCCATACCCTCCTCGCCACTAAGCAGAAGAAGAGGGAGCCCGTCAAAGCCTTCGTAAAGAGGTTCCGAAGCATGACTCTTCGATGTTCGTCAGGTATGACACAGTCTACCTTGTTGGGTCCTCTTGTTTTGATAATGATTTAACAAACAATTTACGACTAATATTGGTTTTAGTATGTTGTTTTGTGTTGTTTAGTATATATAGGTACATTTAAGAATTTGAGCAAAACCGATATATTGAAGTCATGCATAACAAGTAAATCCATTCAAGTCCAAGCTTCAGGAGAATCATTCTTGGTATACTTAGTATAAGATTATATTATGTGTGTTAATTCTATAAGCACAAATATACACACACATTATTTTTTCTTTCTTTGAATTTTCATGAAAATTGGTGTTTTATGCAAAATACATTCAAATATGTTTTGGACTATACAAACCTTGTTTACACCTTTTATTATGTCCATAAAAACATTACACAAGTTTTTTAAAACTTGATTTGAGTCAAATGTAAAAATCAACATATTTGAAAAACATGTATTTTTGCACTTTTTGAATATTTCTGAGTTTTCACAAATGGTAAGAGCAACTTAAAAATTTCTTTTTCCAACATGTTCATATTCATGACTATAAACTTTTCTCAAAGTTTTATATTTTTTAGAATTTATTTGCTATTTTTTATACAACCTTAAAACTCACTTTTAAAAATCAATTCAGGCTGATAACTGGTTATCAGTCGACTGATCAGTCGATTGATGACATCAGTCGACCGATCAGTTAACTTACGAAAGTGCCTGTAATTGCCATTTTGCTCTCTGTTGTGTTTTAGTCGACTGACCAGTCGACTGATGAGCTGGAAAATACCTCTAACGGTCAGCTCATCAGTCGACTGATGCATTCTGTCAGTCGACTGATCAGCTCCAACGGCTATATTTTCAGCTTTTTGCAGTTTTGTCTTTTTGTTAGTTTTGCTTGGGTTTTGTGCCTTGGTTTTTCATCCTATATAAACCCTTATTATTCTCATCAGAAGTATTAACTAAGAGGGTTTATAACAAGAGTTTGAAAGTGTTTAAAGTTTGGTTTTAAAGTCTCTAAGTTTGAGTTTACAAAGAGGAGGCTTGTATTTTCAATTGAGGAATTCATCATCAATCTTCTTCAACCTCTATTGTATTTATAGAGAAGTTTTCCTAACTCTATTCTCTAATAATTTATTTTGTCTTTCATATTATCATTTATTGCTAGTTTGCTAATTGAGTTAGATTTCGTTTATACTCATATTATCACACACACCCTATTTGAGCTTGTAGCATTTCATACATCATATATTGGGTTGTGGGTTTGTGATTTATGAGATTAAACTTACATTGAGTTCTCATCCAATTAGAGAACATTTTATTGTAATTGAGCATTAATGTGAGTTACACTTTGCATTACACTTGTACATCGAGAGGAGTGGTTGGTGAGAGACGGGATCGATTCCAAGAGGAGTGGCATCGGTTGTAGAGCCTAGAGAGAGGTTATAGATCCGAGCATTAATGTGAGTTACACTTGTACATCGAGAGGAGTGGTTGGTGAGAGACGGGATCGATTCCAAGAGGAGTGGCATCGGTTGTAGAGCCTAGAGAGAGGTTATAGATCCGAGCACTTGAGGAAGAGGACACGGGCTAGGCCAATACTTAGAGGGTGTAGAGTGTGATTGCAAGTGTGTAGTTGTAAAGTTTTCAGTGAACTAGTGTTTGGTGGAAATTTTGTAGTAAAAAGAAATGAAAAAAATTTGATTTGTATTCTCTCGATCTTAATTATAATTTGAATTCCGATTATAAAAGAGAGGAGAATTGATCTGAATTCTCCCCTTTATTTAAATCTGGGTTCTTCACGGTAGCGATGAGATGCCTCCCTCGAATGCTCGAGTCGAGTTTGCTTCTCGTTGACGATCCGAATATCTTGTTTCACTGGAACGGTATCTTCTCCTCACGATTTAACGCTATGGAGGACTTGCGTGGCAAGTTCAAAACTCTGAACGAGTTGATAACTTAGAGCGGGTTTAAACTCTTATAAAAGAGTTGATTGATCTTAACCGTAATTGGTTAGACAAGCCAAGCACGAAGATAGCCCCAAGAATCTGTTGTTGAGAAGATGATCCGAAAAAGCCGATCTCTAGATCTCTAAAATTCTCAAAGATCCAAAGATACTCCCCCCTCTCTCCGCCCCTCTCCAAAATAAGCTGATATTTCAGCTATTTATAAGCAATTAGGGGGTGTAACCGCCCCTAAAATCGCTCCTTTGTGGGGCTCATGGGATGTAACCGCCCCTTAAATCACTCCTGAGTGGAGTTGTGATTCCCTTAGATCGTGGAAAACGGTTTTAAAACCGTTCAGCTCGTGTTTGAACGAGTCAAACGCAAAATCCGTGTTCTGGCATGAATTCTGTGTTCGAACATAGTGTTTGAAAGCTCGAACGCAGCGTCTGGAAGCTGCGTTCGTAGCATTTGAAAGCTGTGTTTGCAGTGATTTGGAAGTTGCATTGACATCTTGTTGGAAGCTGCATTGGCAGCTTGGAAGCTACGTTTGGCAGCGAATGAAAGCTGCGTTTGGTAGCGGATGGAAGCTGCGTTAGCAGTTTTCGGATGCTGCGTTTGCGGCCGAACATGAGCTGCGTTCGTGGGCTTGAGCTACGTCAGCGATGGCTAATAAGGAGTTGTGTCCGCAGTTGAATTGGCACTGCGTCTTGATGCTGAAACGTGGGGAGGACTTCCGCATCTTAGTTTAAGGAGACCATTAATTTGTAGTCTCTTTTTGTCAGAGTATTGCAAAGATCGTCGTTTTGTAATATTTGCTTCAGCTCTTTGATATGTGAGAGTCGTCAGGTTGTAACTCTCGTTGTTGATTATGAAGACTATTGATCAGAGCTTTCATCGGTTATTGTAAAGGTCGTCAGATTGTAACCTTTATCGATCTACGTAAAAGTCTTTAAATTATAGTATTCTAGAAGCCGTCAAATTGTAACTTCCATCATCGGTGTTTGATGGGGATCAACTATCTGCAGTAATTTTTAGACAGCCTACAACTAGAAAACCGTATTGTGAGGTGTAAACATTATTCGGGTGAGCGTAGAAAACCCGATTATGATAGTGGATTTCTCTCCGGGAGTGGGGAGCGGAGACGTAGGACGGAAGGTCCGAACTCCATGATCATATCTTGTGTTTGTGTTTGTCTTTTGCGCTCTATCACGTGTTTATTTTCTCTTGTTCATATATCCGCACATATATCTATTTGAATATCAATATTGTTACGATATATTTGTTAATAAGTTTTTATTGGCATAAAATCAGATTAGATTAGCATAAGACCCTAATCACCCCCCTCTAGGGTCTAACATATCTTAGTAGAGACCCGTCGATACAACTTGCAGACCAACCTTCTAGAACAAATGAGGGTTGCAGAATACCGTTCCTGGAGATAACTAATCTCTCAAGGCGAACAGGCTAAAAAAATTATTGCCAGGATTGAAGCCGAATAACAAAGTAAGCAGAATCAACTTGAGCAATGGACCAAACCTAATCTTCTCAGTCAGAAGGGGAAGATACTATGACCACTGAAGTCAATCCTCTTCAATAGGATGGCGGATCCATAAAGCTATCACGTTAACAATTACCTCTGATAGCCAAACTCTTCAGATAATGGTATGTTGTGTGATATATTCTAATCATAGTCGTTATACTCCAATATCACTGAACGACTTGATGGATAGTGGCCCACTAGGCGATGTGTCATGTCTACCCCTTTTTTCCCCTGCACTTGTTCAAGACTGGGGGTTGATTTATTTGTGGTTCACTAGATTATAAGTATTAAATTTTCTAAGTTATCATGTTCAAAAAGACACCTCTGTTAACTGTAAAATTCCTCCATGTTAAGTCTTAATCAAGACTGGGGGTTGGTTGTTTAGAATCCACTGGATTAAGAGTAACGGATCATTCACATCGTCGAGTTAACATTACACTTCTGACGATCATCATCCCCACAGAGTATGAATTCAGTTTGCATCACTCCCAATTTGTCATGTTAATAATACACATCTGATAATCAACTTATCAATCCTCTTTAATAGGATAATAAGTTCTCAAAATTGCTCAAAATCGCAATCTTTCCCATCAAGATGCTAAGTCTTCAAATCTTATTCAAATCACAAGTACAAATTCCTGTCATGTTAATACCACACCTTTAACAATCATTCCTGTCAAGTTAATATCACACCTCTGACAATCCATTTATCAATCCTCTTCAATAGAATGATAAGTCCACAAAGTTGCTCCGATCATAACAAATTCCTGTCACGTTAATATCACACATCTGACAAAATTAACTTATCGACTCTCTCCAATAAAGCGATAGGTCCTCAAAGTTGCTCCGATCGTAATAAATTCCTATCACGTTAATATCACACCTCTGACAAAATCAACTTATCAACTCTCTCCAATAGAACGATAGGTCCTCAAAGTTGTTCCCATCGTAACAAATTCTTATCACGTTAATATCACACCTCTGACAAAATCAACTTATCGACTCTCTCTAATAGAGCGATAGGTCCTCAAAGTTGCCCCGATCGTAACAAATTCCTGTCACGTTAATATCACACCTCTGATAATTAACTTATCGACTCTCTCCAAAAGAGCGATAAGTCCTTAAAATTGCTCCGATCACAACAAATACCCATCAAGTTAATATTACACCTCTGACTATCAAATCAACTTATCGACTCTTTTCAATAGAGCGATAAGCCCAAAAAATACTGTTAAGTTAACATCACACTTCTAGCAGTCAACCCCCCCCCCAATGAACTTGTTAAACCTTTTTTAACAAGAATAACAAGTTTTTATTATAAAATCTCTAGCGGATTAAATATTTTCTGGAATTATCCTAGTGATAATGAAGCAAATTTCTGAATTTCACTCTAAGTGAAAATTCATGCCAAGTTAATACTACACCTCTGGTACTTTCAACTTTCTTTTGGTGTTTCAAGTAAAAATATAACATAGGAAGAAACAGCGACAATGCCTACATATTCAATACCGTAGCAGGGTGTTATTAATAACACCAGAATCCATGTCTTACACGCATGGGTGACTTTATCTCGATCCCTAATTAGAGATAAGTTTACGCCTAACACGCGTTGCAGGTTAGTCTTTAATTTCCCGTGACAAAAAGACCAGAATCCACGTCTGGGGGACTTTATCTCAATCCCTAATTAGAGATAAGTGTACGCCTAACACGCGTTGCCAGTTAGTCTTTTGCCACGAAAAATACATCAGAATCCACGTCTGGGGGATTTTAACTTGATCCCTAATTAGAGATAAGTCTACGCCTAACACGCGTTGCTGGTTAGTCTTTTTTCGTAAAAAAGATAAAAAAACCTACGTATTCAATATCGTAACAGGTTATTATTAACAACATCAGAATCCACGTCTGTTGGACTTTAAGCGTTTGACTTTTTCCTAAGATGGACGATGCATAACATTTTATTTTTTGCTCTCTATAAGCAACTTTCCAAAAACAAATTTGATATAATTATTGTTCCTTAATTCTAGGTGAGACTAGACTTTCTTGTCACGTGGCCTTAGGACCCACTGAAAAATGGATATTTTGCCCTAAATTTTTAACTTCACCTACTATATGCTAAAAGATTGATTGCCATTTAATAGGGCCGCATACCAAACCTAACACGGACGGGACCAGGACCGTCATCGGCCCTGGGATTGTGCTAATCTGATAAAAGTTTTTTTAACTTTTGTTATAGTTAATATCTTAATATTCTGAGATTGATAACTTCTATTAATTATCCATAAAGAATCTATAAACAAATATCATGCCCCATTTACATAACTTACACTAACCAGGGAAAATCCGTATGGTATGGTGTTCCCATTCGTCAAAGTACAACTTATTGCCAAGCAACAAACATGTGTACTTCTGCATGCACTGCCCAAATTAAGTTGGCGGCCATAGACCGGTGAGGATTCCGACTTAACCGACTTGTCAAGTTGACATTCATTAATGTCGACTCGAAAGACGGTACCGGTCGACTCTCTTGTTGAAGACGACTCGCTATGAGTCCACTCCACCAGATACTTGACGCCTCGCGAGGACTACTCGAAAGGCGTTACTTCTCGGCGAAGCTAAATGACAACTTCAGCCTCGAAACCTCCCCCACTGGCAACGTGTTAGCATCACATTTAATGCATGACAGGCGCATCATGCCTCTAGCCCTGATAGCATTCATGACTCATCAGACCACGTATGCATCGTCATACCTCAGATCACTTCCTGTTTTAATGCTGAGCTGATCGCTCATCAAGTCGCCAGTTAACACCTGTAAAGTAGGTGCTGACTCAGCCGCCAACCCGTACTTCGCCACCGTCATCCTGTGTTCGGCCGAAGTGACCGATCTACCCTTTTACCCTCGGTATAAATAGAGGTAATATTCTAACTTAGCAGAGGATCTCATTTTTAGGTTCACAAATCTGATCTTTAAGTTGACATACTACACACGCAAGAACTCTGTTAGTTCTTCATTTTCCCCACTCAAGCTCACTAGCTGACTTGGTCGTCGGAGGAACCACGAGGGACCCAAGCCCCGTCCTCTTACGAGTTTCTACTTGTGCAGATTTTTCAGTCACCCTACTTAGAACCAGATATAAAATCAGAGAAGAAAGAGGCCTCTCATCAATACTCAACAACTCTATCCAACTATGGATACAATTGACTGTGTGATCAATAAAACATCAACACCCTGCATCTTACTCTCCTTTTTCAACCTTTTCGGCTATATTTGGCAAACTACGAAAACCAAATTAGGTTTAATCATCAACTAGATTTATATGTTTTTGTACTTGTCAAAAACTGCGTGAGAATTTTCTCAGTCTTTTAGGCCAACCAAATATACATAATTCATATATATCTTAAAATCACTAAAATTCCAGGGTCATGGAAAATTGTAGGAGTTGGTAATTTGTAGTTCTTTCATGGCCATTTTAAATTCTAGTGTATACCTCCCAACCTTTAGATATACAATAGTATTTAAATTAATTATTTAATTAGCTGAGGTTACTATCACGATTTACTTGTACTAGCTACTAATTATCCACCAATTTATTATTATTTTTTTAAGAAATGAGTGACACATACTAGGTATACTAGTTTTGAGCAAATGGGAGGCTTTTGTACAATGTACACATGCTTAAGTATAAATTGTATAATATTATATCGTGCGTTATTGACCGAGTCCAATATGAACGTTGCTTGGATTGGTGAATAACTTACGAGAGAAATGGGAAAGTAGGCACATGACTTTTGACTTCTCGCTGCTTCACAACAATTATTAATCTTTAGAGTAAGCATTGTGTCTCCGTCTAATTTGGTTTACATTTTTAATTTGTAAAATATATTTACAATTACTGTCTCAATTGCTTGTTTTTCGTATAGCCGTATAGGTATAGTTTTTTTCACATCATAAAATGCAAAAATATATATATATATGAGAAATATGGGTATGCTTGATACCAAGCATAAATTTTGTGCTTGGTAGGTGAGGTGGTACAATCCCCTTCACTTATTCAAATGGGGGACCACATTCACATGGGGTTGAGGAGTGCATGTGGATATGCAAATATTTAAATGAGTGGAGGGGATTATGTCACCTCACTACCAAGCATAACTTTTTGTGCTTGGTACCAAGCATACCCATTTTTTCTCTATATATATATATATAGAAAAACTTATGTCAACTTAAGGAAAGATATTATGATTAAGGCTTGCATGTTCTTTTATTTATACCTTTGAAAGCAACCATTATCAGAAAAAGATAACTGAGTCTTCTTTGGGCTGAATATGTAAAACATATCATATCATTATGTATATTCTAATTACTATATGAACATACAATAATAAAGCGGAAGCAATAAAAGAGATCGATTATTGTACCTCCAGCCATTGCTATTTGAAACCTTAAATTATCTTTGAGAAAGCCCCAAAAGATTGCTAATCTGAACTTTGGTTCCAAACCCTCACTGCTCACTTTTAGATGGTGTAGAATTTTATGGAGAGTAGATTTGGTGACCTTTTTCAGAAATTACTATCACTTATTTATACTACTCTAGCCATCATAGAGTAGTTACCAATAGATATGAGTATGTGGGTGGTTTCCTAAAGGTGGGAGAGAACATGGGTTAGTTACCTTGATCATTGGCAACTTCTCACTAAATGAATCATAATCTTTTTCCATAATTATATATATATATATAGAGAAAAGTGAATATAAGGTGACACCCTAGGCTGTCACCTAAGGACGCGGCCTAAAATCACATCATTTCCTAATTTTGTTTGTGATCCGCTCCGTTGAACTTGATCTACACGTTCTTAAACCCAAACACACCAATTTTGTGGGTGAACTCGTCGTGTTTGACCCTTTATCCACTCGCTGCATTTTTAACGGTTTCAAATGAATAGAACTTTTTGCACGGCTCAATGAATGGTCAAAACACAACGGTTTCACCCCAAAATTGGTGTGTTTGGGTTTAAGAACGTGTAGATCAAGTTCAACGGAGCGGATCATATATTGGGTTTAAGAACGTGTAGATCAAGTTCAACGGAACGGATCGTAAAAAAAAATTAGGAAATGATATGATTCTAGGCCGCGTCCTTAGGTGGGAGCTTACAAAAGCACAAACTGAAAAAGAGAAGGCGACCAATCCGTACGCATTTCATCTCCGGTCACTATCACTGTAGCAACATATTTGTCGAACCAACCACGATCAGGCTGGGTTCGGACCCAAACTGACCAATCATGGCCACGTTTTGCGGGGGGGAGACCACAAGGGTTGTTCGCTCAGAGGAGGTTTGTCGATGGGATCCAAAAACCGGTGCGGAGAAAATAATGGGGCCAGTCTTTTGGAGACTTTTAATATTAGTCCCTTTTGGATGGGGGTATTTTGTCCTGAAAATTGGGAGGAAAGCTGTCAAAATGACAGATTTCCCTCAGAATCGCCTTTTAAAGAGACAATTTTAGGGGAAAACTGTCAAAAAGCTGTCATTTTGACAGCTTTTCTTCTAATTTTCGGGGCAAAATACCTCATCCAAACGGGAAATTAATTCTTTAGTATTTTGCAACTAGTTTTCAAACCATTAAAATTGCTGGTCGGCCCTCCCAAATCTTATAATTTTTCTAAACTAGTCTCTCAAATCATTAATTTAAGTTGTTATCAGGCCCCCATATTCCTGAAAATCATTCGAATTAATCCCGGTAATCGTGAGCAGCAATAAGAAGATTTAAGACTTGAAGAGACTAATAACAATTTCAATAATTTGAAGGACTGGTATGTACCAAAGAGCTCTTAACTTGTATGGGTTAAATTCCACAATCTATATTTTTTCCGTATAATATCATAAAATATTTTATTAGAGGATAAATACCGTAAAATCTAAAATCAACAGAAAAGAACAACTCATACACACACACTCTCTCTCTCACTCTCTTATGGATGTGTATTATTAAATTACATACAAAAATTCAAATTTATTTACAAAAGAGATCGATTTTTGCTATGTCAATGTCATCAACCAAGGGCAACATTGGTTGATTGCATAACAAACTTTTAGTAAATAAATGTGATTATAGTTGTTCTTTTTATAATTACATTTCCTTTTTAAATAGTCCTTTTAATTATTGTATCACAATTTTCACTTTTTTTGTTTTTGACATTATTTAATACAAATAATATATCTCAACTCTAACTATATTTTTAAGCTTTTTTCTTGGAAAACACCTTAAAAATAGCGTCCATCTGTAGAAATCACATTTTATTTTTAATTTATATATAAACCATATTTTAAGAATTTTTTATTATAATCAATCATTTATGTCCATATTTACGTTTAATTTTTTTGGCAAATTTACCACGCCTAACATTCAATAAAGAAAATCTCTCTCAGAGCATCTCCAACCAAAAAACCCAAAATGATATAGTTTTTACACCAAGTTGGTGTAGTTTTTACACCAAATCACTATTCCATCTCCAACCCACTACACCAAATATTACACCAAAAAAAATATTCCTTTTATTATTCTTATCTTTTAACATTTTTATCTATTTAAAATATTTAACAAATTATATAATTATATAATACATTACATATAAGTAATTACAATAATATATTTTATGAATAAAATAAATTTGCGAGTTGGTGGCGGCTTCTTGGCTACCTCTCTTTGCAACTTTCTACGGGCTTCTTCGGCTTGAGCCCGTGCCTGCGCTGATAGTGCGCGGCGTTTGCGGATGCGTTCTTCCAGCGTCGAACGATTCCGTTTGACACGGATCCATTCCATTGTTGGCGGCTTGGAAGAGGTGCCGTTCATCTGTTGTTGAGGCTGTTTGCCTCTCTTGTTCTTCAGACCCGCGTTGTAGCGGACTCCGTCGGTGGACTCCATCGCTTTGGCGAATTGTTTGGCCAAGCGTTGGCGTTGCCTTTGGCGGGCTCTCTTTGAGAGAGTCACCGCTCCTTTGGTGACGGAGGAATTGGTTGGAACCAGCTTGATCTGGTTGGAGATTGGTGGAGCCTCATCTGACGCAACTTTGGCGTCAATCGAGATGAGGTCGTCGTTGGTAGCTTCAACTTCTTCGTACCAACGCACCTTTCTGTTGGAAGAGAACTTGGACTTCTTGGACTTGCGGGGGGAGGTCGATCTAGACGAGGATGAAAGGTACTCCTCGAACTTGGTCTGATCGAACTCGTATTCGACCTCCTCCACGACGAAGTTCAATCTAATTAACTTCACGCCGTTTAATAGGATGGGTTCACCTACTCAGCATTTGATTTTGTTCGCTGGAAAATTCGTGTCTTTCTTTGTTATTGATTCCATTGTCATCTTGAGTTACAACTTTTTGAGTTACAAAAGATCCGGTCTTTTTATAAGATCCGGTTACAACGAAAATCAAAGAAAAATAAACAAAGATTACAATTTGTTTCCTTTTGTGTCGAACGAATCGCGAGCTCCTGTTTTGCGGTCGCTCGCTTGGTGGGGTCTTTGCCTGCGCCGGGGGTGTTGCGAGATCTAGATCCGGTCGGATCTACGCAGTACGACGGGTATTATTTCACCAAGGAAATAATAGCCGGGGAGGATTGTTTCACCAAGGAAACAATCGTCCAAGTCTCGGGATCTAAGACCAAGCTTAGATCCGGAGTATGCCTGCGTAGATCTGAGATCCGATCCTCTCGAACACCTGCCTTATTTGACGTTGATGATCGCCGAGCACCAGATCTGAAGGAGTGAGTCCCCGAAGTCCCAAAGTTCCAATCTTTTTTAAGTTCCGAGTCTCCAATCCAGCAGGGCTTCGCCTCTCTCCAAAATTTTTAACCTTTTAAAATGAACAACCCCCTCTCCTATTTATAGCCAAGCGTCACTGTGCCCGTGTGCACGTGTGGCCGACCCCCTAGGTGGCCGGCCACCTCAAGGTGGCTCGGCTCATGCCGAGCCACCCTGAGGTGGCTCGGCCACCCCAGGGGGTGGCTCGGCCTTGGCCGAGCCACCCTGAGGTGGCTCGG
>NC_033802.1:65770998-65783215 GCF_001876935.1 Asparagus officinalis
GCAATAATGGGATATGCGGTGCACATCAGCCCGGTCCTAAATCTGTGATCGTCTTAGTGAGATGGGTATATTGGCCAACTATGTAAGGACGAGTCGACTACGACACGAACAAATTGTGAAGCGTGTCAATGCATTGCAAATTATATGCAATCCGAGTAACTACATCCTTCGGCGACATCCGTGGCCGTATCGAGACTTGGGGAATGGACATTGTAGGTCCTATTTTTCCGCATTTCGGAGAAAGGGACCGTTTCATTTTTCGCGATCACGATTATTTCTCGAAATACGGGCATACAGCAGTTCCACTTAGCAGAAGAAAGACAGCTGATTATTAAAATCTTATTAAACACCAATCAATATATCGTATGGTTGCCAAGAAGAATAGCACGAACAACGGTCCTCAATTCTAGCAATGCATTATCAAATTTTTGGTAAATCGGATTAAGACGTTTCGTCGACGTGCTTATAATCCTAAGCTAAACGGATTGACGAAGCTTTTAACAAGACTATTCACAAAATTCTGGCAAAATTGGCTGAAAAACCAATAAACGAGATTTGAGCGCAAACTCGGCAAGTCTCTGGGCTTATGTACAACCGTCCGCACGCTACCGGAGCCACCCGTATGCTTTACTATGGGGTGAGGCCGTCCTTCCATTGGAGATACAGATTTCCTTCCCTCGTATCGCGCTTACAAACCGGAATGACGACGGAAGAACATCATCAGAAATCGTCTCAAGAATTAGAGATTTAATATGAGAAACGCTTGGAAGCTCAAACAAACCGATTATTATTATCAAGCTAGAATTTCTTGGTTTCGATAACAAAGGTCACGACGATAGCTTTTAAAGAGGAGACTAGTGCTCGCTGTTCGAAGCCTATGATTCCACTTCTAAGAAGAAAGACAAATTCGAACCTAAATGAAGCACCGTTCGTATAAGACAGTCTATTCAACCGTGCTTATCGCCTGATTACAGATGGCAAACAAATTGATGATGCAATAAATGGGAAGTTCCTGAAAAAAGTATTATCCTAATACGTTCGGATAACCTAGTAAAACGGGAATTTCCCAGAGAATCTTGTATAGGATATTCAGGATAACCCAAATATCAGTATTGTTTTAAATGAAGACTGATCATGTGAATACATTTATTCTTAATTTCTATAAAATATAAGAACTCATATTACTTTTGTTGAGATGAGATTTAATCACATTAATCTTTCCTACAAAAAACCCTCACCCGATCAAACGATCGACGAAGTACACCAAAATCCGTCATGAGATTTAAAGCTTATTTAATTCCCCACTCATTTAGTCAAAGCTTTAAATAGTTAAACCACAACAACCAATCCCCTCTCGATTCCTTCACATGAACGACAGCGCCTACAAAAACTAACGATCAAAATTCCTATGAGTTTAGAATGTCTCAAGAAACTCCCATGGGTCAACCTTACTACATTAGACCAACCAAAATCCCCTTTCGATTCGTATTGCGAACGAAAGGTCCATTTTTGGAATTGAGTAATCAAACCTTATGACAGTTAGATTATTCAAACCAATCCAGATCTCTAAGTGAGAATTTCACTTTGAGTTTCCTTTTTTCACTAGAGATGAATATTAAAATTCTCCTCTCCATTTTGGGTTTATCTCTACAACAAACAAGAGATCAGGAATAGAATATAAATTCTTCCTCTCCGATTCTGTTATCTCTACCAACAAACAAGACAAGAGATAAATATAAAATTCTTACTTCCGATTCTGGGTTTATTCTACCAACAACAGAGACCATGAGATAGATATAAAATCTTCCTACTTCCGACTGGTGTTTATCTCTACCAAAAACAAGAGTCTAGGAGATAGAATATAAATTATTCCTCTCCGATTCTGGTTATTTCTCTACAACAAACATAGAATAAGAAAATAGAATAAAAAATTCTTTTCTCTCTAATTCTGGATTACAATTTTCCTGTACGGAAATGTAACTTACTTCATTCCAAAATCCATGTTGTTCACACTGGGAAGTTATTCTATCCCTTATTAGAGATAGCTACATCGTAACACATGTAGCCTACTATTAATATGATAGTTCAAGTCTAAAAGAGTTTAATTCTTTAGCGCAATTATATGTGAACGCACTTTAATTCACATACTAGCCGATTCAAACGGTAATCGGTAAAGGCATATCAAATCGTTGTGGCTGAGATTTTGCCAAAAATCCTATAAGTAATTATGGTATTTACCCTAAAAAAGAATGAGTAATCATAATAAAATCTCAATAACAGAAAGTTCACTGTATTAACAAAGAGTTCAAATAACAGCATAAAAAATAATGTATTTCTCAAAATTACAATAATTTAGTGCGGAGTTTCTTTCTAATTGGGACGCCTCTGTCGCATAAGCCAGTTCGAGCTCAGGTATCAGATTGGCTTTAAATTTCCTTTCATCGATGCTGCGGATTTTGGCAGCTTCTTGTTCCTTGTCAGCAAAAATTTTGGCTTGAAGATTCAGTTGCCGTAATGTACTCACTTCAGCTTGAGTTACTTCCGCCAGATCAGACTCTAAAACTTCACAAGCTTCTCTAGCTTCAGCAAGTCTCTTTTCTAATTCGGCTACCACTGCCCGACGCGATTCCAAGTTACGATATAGATCTGCCTTGATTTGTGTCTTCTTGGAGGCGCTTACCCGAAGTTGATTAATACGAGTCTTCAGTATTTGAAGTTCGGATTCAACAGATTTCTGAGAATCACGCCATGCTTGTAGCCTCAGGTCCATTTCGGAAGTGATGTAAGAAGGCGCGCCATTAGCTCGGAAATTCTGCAACTGCTCGATGTGTTGTTTAAGATCAACCAAATAAGCTTCAAGGGAGTTAGACAATTCGGCGCACCCCTGTTCTTTAATTCCTGACACATGATGATCGAGAGACTTCTGGAAAAGTTCAAATGGTGAACCTTTAAGGAGAATCCGATCAACCATGGCGTTTAAGAAAAGAATGAAGCTTTGGATGTCAATGCAAAGGGCAATTTTGTCCGGATCTTCATCTGCCAATAAAGCTCGGATGCAATCGGACAATGATGAAGAAAGATCTGCAAAAAGAAATAGATATAAAATATACACGTTCGCATACGGCAATGAGTAGAATTATCCCAAATTCAAAGTGTGATTACCTTGACTTGTCGAGGCTGAGACCTTCTCCACGACATCCGAAGTTTGTGTAGAGATAATGCTGGGCGGTGGATTCATTACATCAAGCTGTTGCTCAATTACAATTTTTGACGACTTCGGGTCTAAGTCGCCAAGATCTTGAGGAGCAAGTTCTGTCAATGAGAAAAGAATGAATAAACACTCCGCAAGTATTAATCTAACTGTGAAGCACAATTAGATAAGACGTACCAAGTTGAGCTGAAGTAGCAGGAGGTTGCTCTTCTACCGTAACCTTCGAACCTCCTACTTCATGATCCACTGGAGTCGGAGTGGAAGGCACAACAGGTCCAGCTTCGATAATAGCAGAAGTTGGAGGAGCAGTGGCTGGTGGTTCAACTTCAGCTGGGGGACTTACCAGAAGTAAGAAACCCAGACCTTCAGGTTGATCACATTCACCGATGACGGTAGACGCATCAACTTCGTTAGTTGGTCCTACGTCTAAAATTCTTATTTCAGTCCTTCAAGAACAATAACAGATGAAAGTACAGTTGAAAACTGGAGTCTAAAAGGGTATACCTTTTGATGCATCTGCTTCAGCTGAATCAACTCGAGTAGTTGGTCCTGTAGTAGCGGATGGAACCGGAGTCGATAGTATATCGGAGATCTCCTGGTGTACATCTTCAGAAATGTCAAGATCGAAGTCTCGCTCATCGAAATCTCCGATACCCATATCATGGGTAAGTTCTATGTCTTTCGGTTCGTTGACAGGGATGTCTATTAAGCAGAAGAATCCGTCAACATATATGCAAGAAATATGAAAGAATCAAAGCAAACAAAATAAGGTTACCTGCAATAACAATTGCGGGATCAGCAGCGCTACTATCCGCACTCACCTCCTTTAGTTTAACTAAAAGAAGATAAAGCGCACAAGTTAGTAGGAGAGGAACACGTTCTGATTCACTTATCTTCCGAAAATGTCCCCCAAAGGAGAAAACATCAGTACCTGTATCTGCGGTTGGCGAGGTCGATGTGGTGGCTGGAGGAGGAACAATGTCCATATGAAGGGGTTCCTCGTTCATAGCCTTGTGCACTTGTTCAGTGAAGCTAGATTCATCAACATCCATTAAACCCGGAGAAGAAGGCTCGGGCACGATTTCCCCTTCCTCTTCTGGCTCAGCTATAATAGCAAAGAGAGAAATAAAACGCTATATTCAAAGATGAAAAAAAATAAAAATAAGAATGAGATCTTACCCCCTTGATCAATCGGAAGATCCTGAGTAAACTCTTCTTCAGGCAACGAAGAGAGTTGACGTTGTCGATGAGCCATCTTCTTAACTCTTTTCGAAACACGAGAATCTCGAGGAATTTCGGAGCTCTCATGGCGAAACTTGGAACGCAATTCAGACCCTTGAACAGGGCTGGGTTGAACTTCAGAAGAGGCAGAAGATCGGGATCTCTTTCTGCTAACAAGCGGGGTGGCATCTTCCTCTTCTTCTTCTTCTTCCTCTTCAAGCGCAGACCATCTGACTGTCATCTTGTTAGAAGACGATAAGGGAATATTCTTCTCCATCATTCGAATACCCTTAGAAGGAGCACCGGGTGATTGGGGCGAAGAAGCTCGACGAGTCCTGTGAGCCACGGGAGACAAAGGTACATCACCCTCTGCGTCGCCTCGGGTCTCATCCTCTTCGCTGGATGTCTCGAAGTCGTCGCTCTCTTCGGAATCAGCTACCTGTTTTCCTTTACGAGAAGACGTAGCGGGCTCCTTTCCTTTTTTTGATACAATTCTCCGAACTACAGCCTCGGATTCCAGTTCGTGGAGCTTCTTCTTCGCAAGAGGAGTATTGGCGGCTAAAATCCACCGGCAGTAGAGGAAGGTTAAGTAAAGACCAGGCTCAGCGACAGGCAAACTAAATCGAGCTCCGGTACAGCCAGCAACATTCCAGAACCAGGCACGTACCCCATCAATAAGGCCTAAATCTTCTTCTTCGCAAGAGGAGTGTTGGCGGCTAAAATCCACCGGCAATAAACAAAGGTCGTGTGGAGTTCAGGCTCAGCAACGGGCAGACTAAATTGAGCTCCAGTACAGCCGGCAACATTCCAGAACCAGGCTCGAACTCCATCAATGAGGCTCCCGCAGGTTATCAACCATCTGTTGGGGTTCCCGACGTATAGTTGATCGTAACCAAATTGTCGCGCAAAACGGCAAGGAAAATAAGGCTCAATCCTGCAAAGGTTCTTCGACCGAAAAACATTATAGCCCGGGCGAATGTTCATGAGCCAATGGAAGCTACCCACATCGAGAGAAGTCCTGTTAGCTCCAGGCATTTCCTCGTCAACGAGTGTATCATTATAGGCACCAGAAAACTAAGGGAAACACTTGTAAAATTCCCAGCACTTGGCATTCTTGAATTGCCTCACCCGGTCAATCCACGGTCGGGAAGGATATAACCACTTACATCCTTCTAGGAGCTGCAACAAGGGGATTCCTGGATCAGACGCGTCAGGTGCTGACATCATGTCCGCTCGATGGAGAACTAGGCACGCCATTGGCTCAGCACCCACTTTGGTAAAAGTGGTAGATAGGTTACGCAAACCGCTATGGAGGTCAGCGATCATAGCGGAGAGTAAGGATAACCTACCCCCAACAGCTAATTGCACGGCGGGAAGAAGAACCTCAAGAGGAAGCGCCTCGGAAGACTGATGCGGCACTACACATTTCTTTAGCCATATGGCCAGATAACCAGAAAGAAGAGTCGCAGGCTTCATTTTCTTGGTGGCTTGCCATAAGAAAGTGCTGAATTTAGTACCCTTAAGAAAACCTCCTTCAGATGACTCGGTCCTATAAGATTGGGCATTAATCTTTGTAATCAGCCTGTTAACGTCCGAAGGGGTCAGAATCGGTGATTCGCAGACAGCTTCACCGTTCGGGCTCTCGAGATTCTGAAACAAATAGTCAGCGAACTGTTTTAAACTGACTCGAGCTGCCTTCTTACTCTTTACTTCAATCTTGGCTATCGTTATTTGATAGTGACAAGTTAATTCCCAGAGTATGTCATAAGCAGGAGAGCCAGCCTTCTTCATCTTCATGAGCTGACGATTGTTAGGAAAATATTCTTGATAAGGAGTGTTCCCCAATGGCAGTCCAGATACATGCATCATTTCGTGGAGCGGAAGCCCTAACTCCCCATACTTGGTAAGAAATGTATTGGCCTCTAGAATATAAGACTCAAACAAAGCAAGGAAATGATCTACACTGACTGGAAGACCATGCATGCTGGCTCGGATCGGAGCATATAATCCCAAATTCCTTAACTCTTGATCCCAACGATTGAGTACATACTTGGTCATCCTAGCCCACCATTTGTCGGGAAGAGAATGAACCCATCCATAACATCTAAATTTTGGAATGGGGAGTTCTCGGCCAACCCGAGCGAGCCTATTCTTTACTGTATTGGCCCTGATCATCAGTTCATTCTGGGGCCCGCTATCTGGTCCAAATATCCCTGGATGAAGACCACGAATATTATACCTACCTTTGGAACCAGGAGCACTAATATCTTTACTAATGTATCCTCAATGAACGCGCTCGTGGTCTTCTGTCAAGTGCCACGTCATTTCTCTCGAAACAGCCAAATTCCTCAATTGCAGAAGGGAATACTGTCGAGGAAATGGAGGAAGGAATAGAAAAGAACCTTCATACTCATTCAACCAAATTTCAGGGCCACGGCAGAGATTGTCTGGATCTTCTATCGAATCGCCAAACAGATAATTAAGGGTGAATCAGTCAACAGAGCGCGTAGGGTACGACGACCTCCCTCACGAACCAACTCTGGAACACTATTATCACGATCTTCACTAAATTGGCGAGCCTCTCTAACCAGAAAGTCGCTGTTGAAAGAAGCGTGAAGAGTACCACTCTGACCCGGGTCTTCTCTCTCAGAGAAGGCCACAGAGGGAAATGGGACTACAAAGAAAAGTTGGAAAACAGTTGAACAAAAAGGCTAACAGATAAGAAAACCCGCACTAAGTAGCCGCAGCGATTATTGTTGTCGCGCGTTACCGTGGCAGTATACGCTGTCGCGTTCAGGCGCGGCAGTACGAGCTGCCGCGGTAACTGAATGGCACCCCTTGTTTCGAAAAACAAGGTTTTGAGCCAAAATTGTATTTTGGTCGTGGTACACATCTTGATTGAACAAGATATGTAGTTTTTTAGTATCAATCCCCTCGATGGGGGATGTCAACTCTTCCCGGATGCCTCTCAAAGGAGGCAAGCGAGGTTATACGAGCAAAAAAAAAAACATCAATTTTGGATAGAAAAGAAGTTGAAAGCTCACCTCCGAACGATGCAGCGGCAGCCTCAACCTCATCAGACACCTGTGCTGCAGATTTCCCTTTGGGAACCCTGGATTTCTTGGGAGACATGATGAAATCAACCTAAGAACAAGGAAAATTAGGGTTTAGAGATGAGATCTCGAATTAAATAGCAAAGCAAACATAAAATACAAGAGATGGGCTCGGTTTTACCAGAGGATAGAAGGAATCGAACTCGAAAGATGAGGAAATTGAAGAAAAGGCTCAGAACCCTAGATCTCAAAACCCTAGATCTTGTTCGAGCAAGAAATAACCCAAATATGAAGAGGTGGAGAGGGGAAAAGCCAGAAGATCCTTTTATAGGGTGTTTGAAGAGGTTTCGAACTCAAAAGAGCGGGGAAAAGTGACCCGAAGAAGCCCAACATCAAGTTTATAACTTGACTGGCCGAAGCGCTGCGCGGCACTCGACACTGTCGCGCTCGAGCGCGACAGTCTATGTTGCCGCGCTGCGCGACAATCTATGTCTACGTGCTCAAGACGGGCGAGCAGTAGAAGCTGCTGCGGGCAGTTCATTCTGACGACGTTGCGCCGAGGCAGCTGCGCATACACAATAATCACCTTGGGTGTTTTGAACACGTACATCTCCCTCTGTATTTGGAATATATCCTCGCGGACACTCGCGATGTAGTATATGAGTAAACTGCATCTCCTTGAACCTCCCAACGGGTATATGAGGTTAAACTGTTTCCCGAACACTCCAATAGAGCATATGAGTATAAACTATTTCTCCATTTTTCAACAACAGGTCTGATTCAAGACTTCGACAATGGCCACGCGATAAACGCAGTACCGGAGGAATTTTAGCTATTCTACAAAGCACTGAGTAGACTAAAAGATAAAGAAGTCAAGGATTGAAGCCGTTCACAAATCATTTTTACGCGAATTCTTCAACAAAGCACTGGAGAAATTGCAAGGAAAGCTTATCATATCCAAAGTGTCCCAGACTCCTCTCTAAAAAAATGATGAGTCTGAGATACTTTGGAGGAGGTATCTGTAGGCGTCGAAAAATACTTGCAGGCATCTAAATACCACTCAAAACAATATGGGAGAACAATTTGCACGTCATCAGGCAACACAAGGTGGCGCGGCAGCCCATGGCGTCGCGGCTAAGGCGCGACAGCATATAGTGCCGCGGCTAAGGCGCGACAGCACATAGTGCCGCGGCTAAGGCGCGGCAACCTAGGGTGCCGCGGCTATGTTAAAGGAGTGCTGTGGCGGTTACAAGGCAGTTATATGATGATTTTTTGAGGCCTACGTGACAGCATATCAGACTCTTTGGCCGCGGCAGCCTATACTGCCGCGCCAATAGCCGCGGCAGTGTAGACTGCAGCGGCCAAAGAGAAAACACTCAGTCAGTTATCTTGCCCCCGTTTCAACTGTAGTGCACTGATACCCCTATAAATACCTCCCTAAGCACGAAATAAAGGACAGAGAGCATTTTGGAGCAGAAGAGGCTTGAGCTTTCAGTGATTTTGAAGAAGAGAGAGAACTTTCACCCTTTGACAAGCATCATTCGGTGATTCCTAGAGATCTAAGCTCAGACTTGATCTTTGGAAGAACGGACATCTTACATCGATAAGATATTCGTTTTCAAATCTTAACTTCGATAAACGAAGGAGAGATCCCTAAGCACATTCACGATATTTGAATCGGTGGTCAACGAGCCAAAGCACTCACGGCACAGGCAAAGTCCCACAAAAACAGTAGTTGATAAACAACTCCTGTGTTATTTTCTCGAGAGTTGTATTTTCTTTTATTTTCATTGTAATTTCTTGTAAACACATCAAAGTTTAATGGAATCTGTAATGGAAACGACTTTCGCTGAAAACAATATGTCCCAACCTATTGTGCCACATATCTGCACTTTCCTTATCAGCTACAATTGTGAGGGTGTCACTCGCATGTGAAGTTAAGTAGAGAGTTATGATTTTATTACCACAAGCAACCACCATAGTACCATTGGAGAGTTTCCATAAATCCTCGGTAAATGTCGAAACATAGCTTTCCGCTCTAAGCTAGCTATCTGAAACAAGATTCCTTTTCAGCTTCGGTACATGTCTGACATTCTTCAGAGACCACTTAAAACCCTTCATCTGAATCTGTACATCGCCTCTTCCCACAATACCACAAGGCTCGTTATCTCCCAAGTACACTTTCCAAAAGTCTCCTACTATATAGTTCTGAAAAAGCTTCCTGTTAGCAGTGACGTGGCATGAGGCTCCCGAATCAATATCTCATGAATCGGTGTCACTATCCATAGCAAGGATCAATGCATCTTGCACAATATGAGCCTCCTGCTCATTTGTATACTTCTTTAGCGCTTTGCAGACTAAAGACATATGTCCCTCCTGACCGCAGTTCCAATACTTTCCTTTGATAGGTCTCACCTTCAACTTCGGCCTCTTCTTCTTCGATTTTGACCTCTTTCTATTCTGGTTTCCCTTGTTCTGACTTTAGCCTCTCTGGTCAAAATTTAGGACTGAACCTGAACCCTCTGATTCGGCCGACTTTCTTCTAACCTCCTCGGATAGAATCATACTAATAACCTCGCTCAGCTTCAACTTCTCCTTTCCTGTCGAGTTGCTAATTACGATCATGCAACCTGCCCAGCTATCCGGCAACTTCGATAGTATCAGTAGGGCTTGTACTTCATCATCAAACATGATGTCGACTGAGATGAGTTGATCAACAATCGTGTTGAACTCGCTGAGATGTAATGTGAATGAGTATCCTTCTGCCATCTTGAGATTGAAGGGCGTATTGACGAGATGCACCTTGTTTGCAGCTGACGGTTGCTTGTACATCTTTACGAGCATTTCCATAAGCCCCACCATCGTCTTCTCCTTCAATATGTTGTGGGTGACTGATTTTGCGAGCGACAATTGGATCTGTCCTAAAGCCTTCTGATCCAGTATTTCCCAGTCCTTGTCTGTCTCCTCCTTCTTCTTTTCCTTTGCTTTTTCCATCAGCGGACGATAAAGATCTTTCTGGTACAGATAGTCCTCTATCTGCGACTTCTAGTAGACGAAGCCTGATCCGTCAAACGTCTCAATCTTCAATTTGCTTTCTTCTGTCATAGCTCTCACACGACCTTTGCCGAACGAAGCTCCAATACCAGTCGTTGGTGTTAATCTATCGACAACCCATGCCCTCCGGATCTTGTGACGAACAAATAGCAAGTAAGAACTCACGGCTAAACAAAAAAAGCTTGCAGGAAAGAACAATAAAGAAGAGAACATAATATTTAACGAGGTTCGGCAAACGTGCTTACGTCCTCGGGAGCCACACCAGAAATTTTCTTGATTATTGAAGAAGATTACAATGCCTGCAAACGACTATCACTCTCTGAGATCTCTCTCTCAAAGTGTTCTCTTCTTTATTGTTCTTCCCTGCAAGTTTTTTTTTTGTTTTGTCGTGAGTTCTTGCTTGCTATTTGTTCGTCACAAGATCCGGAGGGCACGGGTTGTCGATAGATTAACCCCAACATGTTAGGGTTGCTCACCTAACCTTGACATCAATTCAGGGTTAACACGTGGGGTTTGACTTAAAGGATGAGTTTACAAATATACATGTAGTATTTTACGAAAGACATGAATGCGAATGCAATTTTTGTAGGCCCCGTTTGGCAAAGGGTTAATGAAGAGGGGTTAAAGAAAATGATTAATGTACTTAGCACATTTAATAACCCGAAGGACTAAATTATTAACCCGTTAAATAAGTTTTATTTTAGCCCTTATGATCAGTTTTAGTGTTTGGGAATAACAATAATTTTGACTATTTTCTTTATAATTAGAAGGGTTAACTCTTATTCCATCTAAATAAGAGTATTAGTAAACCCCTCATTTTGAGGGGTTAACTCATTTTAACCCCTCTAGAGGGGTTAACTTAACCTTTCTATATTTTTTATGTTTGGCAAATTATGGAGGGTTAACTCATTTTAATCCTTATATAGATTTGTTGTGTTTGTCAGGTTAAAAAGAGGTTAAGTCTCCTTAACCCCTCACTTAACCCTTTGCCAAACGGTACCGTAGAGGGCGTAGCCGCGTATACTAGGGGTGAGCACGGTTCGGTTCGGGTCGGTTTTTACTAAAATTTGAACAACCGAACCGAACCACCTACAATTCAAAACCGAACCGAACCATTGCAAATCGGTTCGGTTCGGTTCGGTTCGGTTTGTTCGGTTTTAACTTCATCAAGTATAACTTCACTTTAATTTATCTTTTATATATTCTTATTACCCTATGCCAGCATGTATTTATTTTTTAACTTCACTTTAATTTATTATTCTTGCTCATGTATGTATACTGTTTTTAAGTGAAGTAACTTGTCCTTTTGGATTAAATACTAGACTCTAACGTTGTAATTTTTTAGTAACGGACTTGCTTTGTCTTTGGGTAAACGGGTAGGGTTTGAGGCAAGGGAATATATTCGGTTGGTTCGGGTCGGTTCGGTTTGAAAAATTGTCAACCCGACCCGAACCGTCTTACTCATAAAACCGCTTTTTTCGGGTCGGTTCGGGTCAGTTCGGTCGGTTTTTTCGGTTTGAACCGAACCGTGCTCACCCCTAGCGTATACACACGAAAAGATTCTAGAAGGAGAAATAATAAGGTAAATTGTGGGTGAGGTTCCGGCGCGAGCAAGGGGGTTATTATTCTCAGAAAAACGACGGGAGCACGTGCTCCGGATTTCTGTGGGGCCCACCAT